>NC_092338.1:77441166-77753500 GCF_046630445.1 Rutidosis leptorrhynchoides | reverse complement strand
TTCCTTAAACTCCGACAACTATTCCGATATGGATATTCACCTGAACTCCTAAGATAGTGTAACCGGAATGGATCAACCAATTAGCCATCATCTATTCTGGATGAATTGGGGATGGGTTCGTAGCCTACTTAGTCATTGGAGACAAGAAGAAGGTGATCTCTTCCATCCACCACATTGCCCTCTTGGCGAAGAACCTGAAGCACTTACCCGTGAACCTATCTGTGATGACCCGGGAATTTCCGACTAAATTTAAACCTAATCTTTATATGATTTCAATAAGATAAGCAAAGTCTGTAATCTTGAATCTCACAAATTTTTGAACAATTTTCATATATTAAATTACCCTGTGATTAATCTCGACGGTTCATGAACAATTAATTGTAATTAGATATGTGTGTATGTGTATATAAATAATAATTCGAAATATAATTTGAAGTATTGTTATTATTAAAAATTAATAAAATAAAAATAGGATATTATAATAATTGTTATTTAAAATATATTTATATATATATAAATAAAATATATTAAAAATAAATATTAAATGATTGTAATACTCGTTGGACATTTCGATTATCATTTAGATAAGTTAATTCGAACTTATATGATTTTAAACTAAAAGGTGATCCGAAAATGAGTTATATAAGTTATAGGCTTATTAAAAGTATATTTAGGATCTAATTATTTAATTTTAACACTTTTCATATTTTACCCATAATTGAGAGGGACAGTTGATGTAATTTTTATTTAACAAATTAAGGATCGAATCTTATACCATAATGACCAAAATAAATAAATATAGTTAATTTAAAAATATGGGATTTTTCTTATTCGCCACTGATTTCAAATAGTGGATGATACTCCGTCCGTGAAAACTGCCGGAAGACTAAGTACAATCATTAAGGCGGCTATACTGTTTCTAGTCTTCTATTGATTAGCTGTACATTTTATTCTATATAATATTATAATATTATAATATATATATATATATATATATATATATATATATATATATATATATATATATATATATATATATATATATATATATATATATATTGTGCTATCAAACTACCTTTTCTATATATATATAGAATTGCATACGTACAAGATAATTCATCTCACCTTGTTTTCAATTATGCTTTCAATCAACACCTCAAATAATAGACCAAGTGGGATACTACTTTTCTTTTTGCTTTTGCTTTCTCTTATACTAATTTATCTCAACTATCTATTCTATATTTATATATATATATATATATATATATATATATATATATATATATATACACATACATATATGAGTTATGGAAGACACACAAACTCGATCATCCTCCAACACCATCGACTACCTTTGGAACCAACCATCTATCCATTCTTGTTTCATGTTTTCTATTAGGCCAACAACAATCATGATCACTTTAAACACCACACCTATATGTGTACATGTTTATGTTTCTTGACAACCACCACCCTCAAACTCTTTCCTTTATCACTCTCTATAGATCACCCTCTTTCTCATCCGAATTCCATCGAAAACCCACCCTACGGTTTTGTTCTCTGTCCGTTTATCACCATAGTCATCACCATTTTTTTTGATTCACCATAACCCACCTTAGCTCCTTTTTCTCCGTTAAACCATCACCTCTCAATTCCTCTATCTTTTCTGCTTCAGCAGGAAGAACCGCCACCATCACTGCACAAACTATTTCTATTTTGATACGCGATCACTGCAGATACTGCACTTTCATCTCTGACTCTTTTTGCTGTAAAACACCCACAACCACTTCTCTCTCTTTATATATCTCTCGCTCTCTCCTAAACTCAATAACCAACTACATGTTGCTAACTCGCATTTAACCAGCTGTTACTGCAATTACTTTCGACTGAAACAGTAACAAGGAAGCAAGAAGAAGACGATGAATAATGGTGATACTAAAAGATAATGAGATGTTGATATGATGGCCGACACATTGCTCAAAAGATAACCCACTTGTTTACTTTCTTCACCTAATATTTTAAAGTATGCTACGCTGCTTTCTTTTTTTTTTTTTCTCGGTCTAATCAAGCTGTATTATGTTGAGCCATATACATGTATTAAAGATTGGGCCAATCTGCTGTTGGGCCGAATTATAATAATGGACTGCCTTAATTTGGTTCATAAACTTGATGGACTTCTAGTGGACTAAAAATAATGGTCGTACATATTTTACTTTACGGTATAGATGGAGATGACGAGTGATCAACGAAAATACTATGATGATGATGAATGTCGAAGAAGATGATGTATGAGTAGGATGATGTGGTACGTATGGTTTATGATAGTGATTGATGATGAGGTAATAATATCATGATAATATCATGATAATGATGATAAGCATGACGATGATAATAAATGATGTATGTTACGTGGATGATGATAAGATTAGGAAACGAAGAGAAGATGATGATGATGTTACGGCATATGATTGATGATGATACTCGATAATGAAGTTGATCATAACAATGAAAAATGAAGATTATGATTATGATCATGTTATGAATTTGATGCTTAATAAATGATATTGATAATGATAATGATACATGAAAATGATGATGATGATGATGATGATGATGATGGTATATTTTTTTTTACCATTATTATGATTCTTATTATTATTATTATTATTATTATTATTATTATTATTATTATTATTATTATTATTATTATTATTATTATTATTATTATTATTTATTATTTTATCATAAATATTATTAATACTTTTTTTTATTATGATTATGAATCGAGTATGATGATGACGATAATGAATATCATGATGATCATGGACGACGGTGATAATGAATGACGATTATGATCGATGACGTTTAGGAGGGTATAACTCTCATTATCACAAAATTTTATTATTGGTTATTATCATTATTATTATTATTATTAACATAATTGTTATTATTATTATTATGATTAGGGTTACAACTATAATTAATATTATTATTATTAAGTATTAAGTATTAAGTATTATTATCTTTATTATCATTATTATTATTATCACCATTATAATTACAAATATGATTAGTATTATTATTATTGTTACTAATATTATTATCATCATTTAAAATATGTTTATATCATTTTTAAGTATTATTAATATTATTAGGATTATGATTATCATTATTATTATTATTATTATTATTATTATTATTATTATTATTTGAATTGTCATAATTTTATCATAAGTAGTATTATTTTTATCATTATTATTATCACTATTAATATAGCAAATGAAGATTTTCTATAAAAAAAATAAATAATATATTTAGGACATAAAACATAATTATATTAATACTTTTGTAATAAATGTTATTTATGCTAATTACGTTATTAATAAAACATATGATATAAAATAACAAATAAAATCATTAATAATATATATATTTGTTCGATTACTATTACATGTATTAATTATACATGATTGAATAATAGGTTCGTGAATCCGAGGCCAACCATACATCGTTCAGTATCGTCGTATGAATATTTTTACTACAAAATATTGTAGAGTGAGTTTTATTTGCCCTTTTTTTTACTCTTTATGTTTTTGGGCTGAGAATACATGCAAATGCTTTATTAACTGTTTTACAATATTTATATGCGTGAGTTTCATTATTCCCTTTTTAAATGCTTTCGCAATATATATTTTTGGGACTGAGAATACATGCGCTGTTTTTATAACTGTTTTACGAAATAGACACAAGTAATTGAAACTACATTATATGATTGAATGATCGAAATCGAATATGCCCCTTTTTATTAAGTCTGGTAATCTAAGAATTAGGGAACAGACACCCTAATTGACGCGAATCCTAAGGATAGATCTATCAGGCCCAACAAGCCCCATCCAAAGTACCGGATGCTTTAGTACTTCGAAATTTATATCATGTCCGAAGGAGGATCCCGGAATGATGGGGATATTCTTATATGCATATTGTGAATGTCGGTTACCAGGTGTTCAATCCATATGAATGATTATTTTTGTCTCTATGCATGGGACGTATATTTATGAGTAATGAAAATCTTGTGGTCTATTAAAATGATGGAAATGGTTATTTATGTTAAACTAATAAACTCACCAACCTTTTGGTTGACACTTTAAAGCATGTTTATTCTCATGTATGAAAGAAATCTTCCGCTGTGCATTTACTCATTTTAGAGATATTACTTGGAGTCATTCATGACATATTTTAAAAGAAGTTGCATTCAAGTCATTGAGTTCATCAAGATTATTATTAAGTCACTTATAGATAGATATATTATGAAATGGTATACATGCCGTCAACTTTCAATGTAAATGAAAGTTTGTCTTTTAAAAACGAATGCAATGTTTGTAAAATGTATCATATAGAGGTCAAGAACCTCGCGATGTAATCAACTGTTGTGAATCGTTTATAATCGATGTGGACTTCATCCGGATGGATTAGGATGGGTTCTTTCAGTTGGTATCAGAGCGGTGGTCTTAGCGAATCAGGTCTGCATTAGTGTGTCTAACTGATAAGTCGTTAGGATGCATTAGTGAGTCTGGACTTCGACCGTGTCTGCATGTCAAAAGTTTTGCTTATCATTCCGTGTCGTAAATCATCTGCTTATCATCCTTAGGAAATTATCTGCTTATCATTCTTAGTCTGGACATGTCTTACTGCCTCTATTGTATAGACAGTGTATAGATAAATTCATATCTTAGCGTATCTGCTACTTCATATCTTAGCGTATCTGTTACTGTAACTTTGCCTGAGAACTCCCGTAGATTCCTCCGTAACTTACGGGATTTTAGTATTATATATGTATATGTAAATTATGTATTGCAGGATACTAATCTACATCCTATAATCTATTTCTTATTGAAATTCCTTCATCTGATCGTACGAGATGAATCCCTCAACTAGATCGAGTCCCTCGGATTCTGACAGCTATTCCGATAGTTATCCCGACAGTTATTCAGAATGGATAGTCATCTAAGCTCCGGAAGCAACGACACCAGAATAAATCAATCAATCATCCATCCCCAATTCATCTGATGGATTCATAATCGACTTAATCAATGGAGACGCGCAGAAGGCGATCCCATCCACTAACCGAATTCACCTTTTGGCGAAGAACCTGAAGCACTTACCGGCGAACCTGTTCGTAACACCATTTCACCCTCATTTCCCAATTATCTCACCACGACTATATCATAACTCAGATTCTAAACCTTATTCATCCGCTCGTTCCGACCGACAATCATCCCGAGGTAATCGAAGAAGTCAACGAGCTTCGCGCTCGAGTAATCAATTTGGAGAACATGGTACAAAATGTACCAGCTTCAGCAACATCACCGACACCAATAGTACCATCAATAACAGCACCAGTACCATCAACAATCCATGCCTCAATATCACCAACGTACTTCGAGTATGATATTCGTTCGACGTATCATTCTACCTCATTTATCTTCGTTTGACATGGCGAATATGTGATCTCTAAAGTTTTAGAGATTATTTATTCTAGTTCCAACTGAAAACTAAATGAGTTTAATATAAAGTTAACTCATTAAATCCATGATTACATCTGAAGAAAATATATATGTATATATGTTTTCATAAAGATTGTAATTAAAAATTCTTTTGTACAAACTGTTAATGGTGAAAACATTTTAACGGGTAGGTAATACCCGAGGGATATTTAAGATTTCACATTAATAAGTTACATTGTACGTTCTTCTAATCTGTTTCAACGGTCATATACTATCCTACTTACATCCACCGATATACAAATTAGTTCACCACAGAATAACCATATTCATCCAATTACATATTTGGATTTTGACCTATCAGAATCCAACAAGTGGCATAATGAAGAAATAATGGACACAATAAAAATTGATTAGAAACAGATTAATTAACAATATGAAATTCTATTAAGAATCCACGCTAACAAAATCCTAGCTAACTGTTACTAGCTAACTGTTAATTCCTTATTACCATTTAATTTATTTATCGCAGTTTAATTATCGCAATTTATATTCTCGCAATTTTATTTATCGTCATTTAATTTCTGTTATTTACTTTACGCACTTTATTTATTGTCATTTAATTTCTGTATTTATTTTTCGCACTTTAAATATCGGGACACGTATACAAGGTTTTGACATATCATATCGACGCATTTATATATATTATTTGGAATAACCATAGACACTCTATATGCAGTAATGATCGAGTTCTCTATACAGCGTTGAGGTTGATTCTACAATAATATATATAATTTGAGTTGTGATCGAGTCTGAGACCGGTACACGGGTCACGATACGTATTAATTAATTCGAATATTATAAACTATATATGAATTATTGAACTGCTAACTGTGGACTATCAACTGTGGACTACAAATATTGGACAATTAAAAATGAATTAAAATATTGATTATAACATATGAAACTAAACAATTTTTCAAGTTTGCCACTTGATTTCGTCTTAAAACTCATTTGTATCTTCACGATTACAATCTACGTTCAAAGCTTTCATGATTCTTGAAAACACCTCAATCGAGGAGATGAACCAACCACACGATACCTACGAAAAAAAGAACTTATGCATATAGTTATGCACCTGAAAAAGTCTATGAAACTGAGTAAACGTTTAAAACGTAGTTGTGCTAATTCCTTAGTGTTATTATCACTCAAAATAACATTGCAATTCTTTTTCACAATTAGCCAATTTTGTCACAGCTCCAACAAATCCACTTCAATTTTTCATTCAAATAAACTTTATTATAAAGATTACCCCTTCATCATCGTTACCGGAGAACCGTTTATATACCACCACATTAGCAGTAAACTTACTAGCAAATTCATTACTCATTAACTTAAGTTTATCTCCGAAAAACCATTATAATTATTCATTAAAGTCCTATCATATACCCATTCGCATCTTGTAAAGAGAACTGCCATACCAAATACCGGGAAATCAGCAATCAGTACTTTGAAAACTCACACCATTACTACATCAACAGTTATATGTATACATATAACACTTATATCTTAGAATCATGATCTTCCATTATGGAATTTTGAAAAGCACCCAGTCTGCGAATCAATACTCTAAATGTTGAAAAAGCTGAATGAAGCAGCAGAAATCGTAGACAACCGTAAACGACCTTAATCATCGAAAGTTTGATGATAAAGAATAGTATGTTGGAAAAGCTCAGAAAAGTTGGAACTGGAAAACGGATTGAGCTAACCATGAAGGAGACCAAGGACAAATACAAGGACCATACCATATATTCAAAGAACCCAAGTAATTCTGAATCCGATGAAACCTTCAACGAATATCTTACTCCGTATCCATGTTAAAATCTTGAGGAAAATCTTTTTTCATCAACCATCGAACTTAGAAATTCCAAAATATCATCATCAATATCTTCGATATTTCTGAGGGTATTTTCATTAATATTCTCGTCCGAAATTATATACCTCTTTGTGTTTCCTGTGTATCATTATATTGGCAACATTCAATAGAAAATCTAGTACCGAAAGGCGGATTATGCGAAACTATGAAGGAAGCCGTGGACAAATCACAAAGAATAAGTTTGACTTCAAAGAATTCAAATGATTCTATTCCTGATGAAATCTTTAGCGAATACCTTGCTTCCGAATCTAAACCCTTACGGATAAATCTTCTTCATCATCCTTCGATATTAGAAATTCCAAGATATTATCGTATCTTTCATTATAAATATCCTCCATATTTCTGGAGATATTTTTGTAACTATTCTTATCTGAAATCATTAATCTCTTCGTGCTATCAGTATTACATCATATAGAAACTGTTTGTATCTATATTTCTGTAAACTTTCGAGCTTAAAATATGAATGTTATTGAAGTAATGTTGGGAATTGATGCATGAGTTAGTATAATATAATGACACTTGATCAACGTGATTATATTACAGTAAGTCATGCTGAGTTTCTAATGGGACGTGATGATTCACAGATCATAACGTCATCATGTGCCATGTTACATAACTCTTTCATTCAAATTAACTTCTGAACATATCAAGAAAATATATTCTTGATAGTTCTATTCTCAATGATTCTAATAATTTGACAAATCAAATCGTACGATTTCGTTCTTTCTTGATTAGAACATTAAGTTCATTCGAAACTCCGTACTTACGAATTCTGGACCGTTGCTCACTGTACTAGAGGTCGAGAGAATAATAAAAAGGCAAAGAGATTCAAAATATAAGAGAAAATATAAAGCCCAATAACAACACGGAGGTTACAAACCATGGATATTAATACGAATAGCAATATAAAGACACGGTATAATTAAGAATAGTATCACTCCAAGTTAATAGTAGAAGTAAATGGATTCTTCTGGTGGAAGATTGAAAAGAAGGATGACAGAAATAATAATTAGAAAAATATCAAGGATTAGAACTGGATTAAGCATTTTCACAATCTTTTGGATGTATGAACTAAGAAAGAAAGTATAAGAATGGTGAGAATAATGGAACGGAAGAGCTTAATTTATAATGAAAATATCAGACAGAGTAATCAAGGCAGATCACCGTATTTAATTATAGAGATCTTTATCTCCTTATTCGTCGAAGAATCGAATCTCTTAGATTTCGAAGATTTTCTTTAAATCCCTTGAATTCCGGAATTCAATCGCGACTACGTCAAAAGTTATGAAAAATCTCCATTTCTTCATCTCGATCTTTTATAATAGCTTCATTCATACGCATCGATTAATCGAATCATTTTATCTATATTACTCAATGATAATAAAACTCTATTTATCAACTCATATTCGTCATGAAAATATTTTTATTGTTAACCATGACCACCTCACTCAAATTTCGGGACGAAATTTCTTTAACGGGTAGGTACTGTGATGACCCGGGAATTTCCGACTAAATTTAAACCTAATCTTTATATGATTTCAATAAGATAAGCAAAGTCTGTAATCTTGAATCTCAAAAACTTTTGAACTATTTTCATATATTAAATTACCCTGTGATTAATCTCGACGATTCACGAACAATTAATTGTAATTAGATATGTGTGTATGTGTATATAAATAATAATTCGAAATATAATTTGAAGTATTGTTATTATTAAAAATTAATAAAATAAAAATAGGATATTATAATAATTGTTATTTAAAATATATTTATATATATATATATAAATAAAATATATTAAAAATAAATATTAAATGATTGTAATACTCGTTGGACGTTTCGATTATCATTTAGATAAGTTAATTCGAACTTATATGATTTTAAACTAAAAGGTGATCCGAAAATGAGTTATATAAGTTATAGGCTTATTAAAAGTATATTTAGGATCTAATTATTTAATTTTAACACTTTTCATATTTTACCCATAATTGAGAGGGACAGTTGATGTAATTTTTATTTAACAAATTAAGGATCGAATCTTATACCATAATGACCAAAATAAACAAATATAGTTAATTTAAAAATATGGGATTTTTCTTATTCGCCACTGATTTCAAATAGTGGATGATACTCTGTCCGTGAAAACTGCCGGAAGACTAAGTACAATCATTAAGGCAGCTATACTGTTTCTAGTCTTCTATTGATTAGCTGTACATTTTATTCTATATAAGATTATAATATTATAATATATATATATATATATATATATATATATATATATATATATATATATATATATATTGTGCTATCAAACTACCTTTTCTATATATATATATATATAGAATTGCATACGTACAAGATAATTCATCTCACCTTGTTTTCAATTATGCTTTCAATCAACACCTCAAATAATAGACCAAGTGGGATACTATTTTTCTTTTTGCTTTTGCTTTCTCTTATACTAATTTATCTCAACTATCTATTCTATATTTATATATATATACATACATATATGAGTTATGGAAGACACACAAACTCGATCATCCTCCAACACCATCGACTACCTTTGGAACCAACCATCTATCCATTCTTGTTTCATGTTTTCTATTAGGCCAACAACAATCATGATCACTTTAAACATCACACCTATATGTGTACATGTTTATGTTTCTTGACAACCACCACCCTCAAACTCTTTCCTTTATCACTCTCTATAGATCACCCTCTTTCTCATCCGAATTCCATCGAAAACCCACCCTACGGTTTTGTTCTCTGTCCGTTTATCACCATAGTCATCACCATTTTTTTTTTGATTCACCATAACCCACCTTAGCTCCTTTTTCTCCGTTAAACAATCACCTCTCAATTCCTCTATCTTTTCTGCTTCAGCAGGAAGAACCGCCACCATCACTGCACAAACTATTTCTATTTTGATACGCGATCACTGCAGATGCTGCACTTTCATCTCTGACTCTTTTCGCTGTAAAACACCCACAACCACTTCTCTCTCTTTATATATCTCTCGCTCTCTCCTAAACTCAATAACCAACTACATGTTGCTAACTCGCGTTTAACCAGCTGTTACTGCAATTACTTTCGACTGAAACAGTAACAAGGAAGCAAGAAGAAGACGATGAATAATGGTGATACTAAAAGATAATGAGATGTTGATATGATGGCCGACACATTGCTCAAAAGATAACCCACTTGTTTACTTTCTTCACCTAATATTTTAAAGTATGCTACGCTGCTTTCTTTTATTTTTTTTTTCTCGGTCTAATCAAGCTGTATTATGTTGAGCCATATACATGTATTAAAGATTGGGCCAATCTGCTGTTGGGCCGAATTATAATAATGGACTGCCTTAATTTGGTTCATAAACTTGATGGACTTCTAGTGGACTAAAAATAATGGCCGTACATATTTTACTTTACGGTATAGATGGAGATGACGAGTGATCAACGAAAATACTATGATGATGATGAATGTCGAAGAAGATGATGTATGAGTAGGATGATGTGGTACGTATGATTTATGATAGTGATTGATGATGAGGTAATAATATCATGATAATATCATGATAATGATGATAAGCGTGACGATGATAATAAATGATGTATGTTACGTGGATGATGATAAGATTAGGAAACGAAGAGAAGATCATGATGATGATGATGTTACGGCATATGATTGATGATGATACTCGATAATGAAGTTGATCATAACAATGAAAAATGAAGATTATGATTATGATCATGTTATGAATTTGATGACCGACGATTCGGTTATGATAACTTTGAATGCTGATGAAGCAGCAAAAACTGTAAACGACCTTAACAGCCAAAAGTTTGATGATAAAGAATAGTGTGTTGGCAAAGCTCAAAAAAATAGAAGGTTTGAAACTGGAAAATGGATTGAGAAAACCATGAAGGAGGCTGTGGACAAATCACAAAGACTAAACCTGCCTTCAAAGAATCCAAATAATTCAGTATCTGCTGAAGTCATTAACGGATACCTTGCTCATGACTTTAAACCTTTACGGAAAAATCTTCTTTATCATCTTTTGATATTAGAAATTCTAAGATATCATCGTATTTTTCCTTATAAATATCCTCGATATTTCTGAAATTATTTTCATAACTATTCTTATCTGAAATCATTTATCTCTTCACGATATCAGTATTACATCAGAAAGGAAACTGTTTTAGTTTCTAAAATCTGAAAAGTTTGAACTTAAATGTTATTGAAGCAGTGTTGGGAATTGAAGCATGAGTTAGTATAATATAATAACACTTGATCAACGTGATTATATTACAGTAATTCATGCTGAGTTTCTAAATGGAACATGATGATTCACAGATCATAACGTCATCATGTGCTATGTCATACGACTCTTGTATTATATTTAATCTCTAAAATATCAAGAAAATATTTCTTGATGATTCGGTCTTTTCCAGGGTATTCTGGTAATTTAACAAATCAAGATCGTGCCATTACCATTTTCTTCTTAGAACATTAACAATGTTCATTCCGAAATTCATATCTGCGAATTCTGGACCATTACAAGCAATGCTTAGTCACAAGAAGAAGAAACGAAGGGACAAAACTCCGAAATAGAAATTGGGGTATAAATCGCAGCAAATAAAAGAGAGCATTAACTGGGAATGACAATAATTATAGAAGACAGAAGCAGGAACTTTGAAATATAAGGGAGAATATAAAGCCCGATAACAACACATAAATTACAAACCGTGTATATCAATGTTTATCGCAACATAAAGACACGGGAGAATTAAAAGCACTATAACCTCAAGGGCAAAGTAGAAGTAAGCAGATTCCTCTGGCGAAAGTTGGAAAAGGAGAATAATTGTTGCGATAGTAAGGATAAGGACAAGGATCAGAACTCGATTAAGCATTTTCACAATCTTTTAAATTTGAAAATTGAGTATAGGAATGGTAAAAGTAAGGAAACGAAGGGGGTGAATTTATAGTGAAATATTCGACAGAGTAATCAAAACAGATGATCGCATTTAAAGAGGATCATAATTTCCTTGATTTCCGAAGAATCAAATCTTATTACTAAGACCTTCTCCAAATCTCTTGAACTCTGGAAATCAACCTGTCTACGTCAAAAGATATGACGAAACTTTACCTACTCATTTCACTCCTTTGTGATAACTTCATTTATACTCTTCGCGTAACCAGATTGTTTTATCTATATTACTCGCTGATGATAAAACTTTAATTTTCAGCTCGCATGCATCATGAAAACGTATTTATTGTCAGCCATGACCATCTCAATCAAATTTCGGGACGAAATTTCTTTAACGGGTAGGTACTGTGACAACCCGGAAATTTCCGACCAAATTTAAACTTTATCTTTATATTATTCTGACACGATAAGTAAAGTTTGTTAAGTTGAATCTCAAGAAGTGTAAACTGTATTCATACATTCATTTAACCTTGACCAAACCCTGACGATTCACGAACCATTATAATTGGATTGGAAAATATACGTATACATATACGTATACATATATATATATATATATATATATATATATATATATATATATATATATATATATATATATATATATATATTACAAAAATATAATATTAACTTAGTAAAAAAAACGTCCTGATTTAAAATAATATATTTTGATAAACAACGAGTCACTGATTTATAGAAGCAAATGACCACAACGCTCAATTTTATAAGTTACGTTTTTTATAAGGTAATTTATTGATGAGTAAGTCAAATTATCAATAAGGGTACACTTCGCGTAACGTAAAAGGCTAGTTTTCTAAACGTACGAAAGTGCGTTCGAAAAACCGAAAGTGGTACACGAGTCGAGTATCAACGTACGAGTCAACGGACCTAAAATTACAAGTCAACTATGTACATGAATATAATATAATATATATATAATAATATGTCGACAAACAAGAAAACAAAAAAATTGTGAGCTGGATTTTGGGGCCATGCGACCGCATGAGAAATATGCATAAAACCCATGCGATCGCATGGCGGTCAGAATTCAGAAACATTCTATAAATTGGCCAGTTTGCTCAACACGCACACACATAATAATATCTATATTACTCCGTATTATATTTTATATTTATTATTTAAATTATTATTATTATTAAGATTAATATTATTATTAATCTTATAGTTAGGAGTATTATTATTAGTATTATTATACATAAAATACTACGACGAGGTCATGAGCAAATTATTTTCAAACAAGCCTTCCGAGCGGGATAGAGCTAGGGAAACTATGGGTTATAACTATGGAGGTTATGTGTAATGTTTGTGAGTATTGTTCGCAAGTCAAACTAGTATTTATCATCTCCGTTGCGTCTACGTACTTTTCTGCAATATTGAATCACAATATTGATACGTAAGCATTTATATTTTATCTTTTATATATTAATAGTGTATCCATGTCTAGTGCTCGAGTATATATGTTTATGCATGCTTGTATGCTTTAATTTTGTCGTTAGATAATTTATGATGAATCACGAATTTGATACATATATTATTGATAAAAGGTATATGACATGCATGTCATTGAAAAGCTGTCGAAAAATTAATAACTTTTCATTTAGAAATCGTGTGTTTTCGATGAACGGATTAAAAGTTATGGTCAACTGAATTATAATTAATATTAATTGAAATTGCTTTTGAATCTGTAATTGATATTTAAACAACTTGTTTATAAGATTGATAAATTGGATTTTCAAATATTACTAATCGAGTAAATGAATTTCTATATAAGGCACGTCTCGTCTTGTTGAACAATTGTCAAAGTTGACTGTCTTATCATGTTTTAAAGCTTTATAAACACTATAATCTGATTTTTCAAGTATTGGAAAACTATATGAAAATCATGTTCGATTGCCATGATAATTCAAATATAATATAGCCCCTGAAATAAATAATATTTTGAGTTTGATAAACTATAAATTCGTTCAATTATCAAGACTTATACTAGGTTAATAAACATGTATAGATTTAAAGATCATATTGGGTCAGGTTGACTTTTGAG
The DNA here is from genome assembly GCF_046630445.1 of Rutidosis leptorrhynchoides. NCBI lineage: Eukaryota > Viridiplantae > Streptophyta > Magnoliopsida > Asterales > Asteraceae > Rutidosis > Rutidosis leptorrhynchoides. Next base: position 77,739,008 of record NC_092338.1, on the reverse strand, counting down.
ATGACTTTTGTTAAACTTCTGCATGTCGGTCTCGAGCATTAGGATTGTGATACACTATGACCCAACCTAGTTTATTAGACATGTATTGACCAACATATGTTCTCTAGGTTGAGATCTACGGTTAATCTTGCATTCCGAGTTACGGTCACTTTTTGATGAATGACCTTATGTGCTGCTAAGGTGAGTTTCATTTGCTCCCTTTTTAAATGCTTTTGCAATATATATTTTTGGGCTGAGAATACATGCACTTTATTTTAAACAATGGACACAAGTACATACTAAATTCTATACTGAGTTTGAACCGAAAATCCCTTAGCTTTGGTAACTAGTAACTGCCGGTTATAAGAACTGGTGGGCGCGAGTAGTAGTATATCGATCCATAGGGCTTGATATCCCCGTCCGAGCTAGAGCACTAGCCTTTTAACGGACGTATGCTATTTGAGAAGCGTACACGTTGGTTTGCATGTATTATTAAGATGATTATACAAAGGGTACAAATTATATATACGTTAAGTTTAGTTACCAGGGTGCTCAATTTTGTAGAATATTTTGATAAACGTTTCGGATAAAACAACTGAAATCTTGTGATCCACCTTTATATACAGATTATGCGCAACATTAAAACTATGAACTCACCAACCTTTGTGTTGACACTTTTAAACATGTTTATTCTCAGGTTCCTAGAAGTCTTCCGCTGTTTGCTTATACGTTATACAAGCTATGTGCATGGAGTCATATATGCTTTATTCAAGAAAACTTTGCATTCACAAAATCATCACCATGCATCTTATTTTGATTGCATTGTCAACGGATGTAGTATTGTAAACTATTATATACGGTGATTGTCTATACGTAGAAATCATCAGACATCGAAAACCTTGAATTTATATATTCATTTATGGTGTGCCTTTTTAAAAGAATGCAATGTTTACAAAACGTATCATATAGAGGTCAAAACCTCACTATGAAATCAATGAATGATGTACTCATCCAAAGGGATTTGGAAGGATTGTCACACAGTTACTTATTTTATTTTAGATCTAAAAACTCATTATATTTAAATACACACTTATATAAGATTCACATATTAATCTAATAACATTTGTCAACTATACCCGAAGGGTGGCTTGGTGGTAAGATGCTTGAAAAGTTCTAAATGGACCCAAGTTCAATCCTGACACCCTACACTTTAGGGGGCTTACCTTTAAAAAAAAAAAAAAAAAAAAATTGTCAACTACACATATCATTCAATAATTTTCTTTCAACAAACACGTGATTTCATTTCACGGAACCTTCAACTAGTTTTGTAACTTATTTCAACTAGTTTATTTTTTTTTAGTTTTTTTTTTTTTCATAAACAAGAAAAAAAGCTTGAGCTTATAGGAAAAATAAGCTTAACAAATAGTTTTCATTTCAATCAACAAACGGTTGCAGGTACCTTTTGAGAGCAATTATTGTCAAAATAAAATGCAATGTACAATTAACTACCATTACGGCTCAAGAATTAACCATGAGGGTGGTGGTGACATAGTAAGACCCCGACTTTCTAATATGAAGGTTAAGGGTTCAATTCTATGGAGCTATAAAGTTATTCTCCCTCATGGTAACGGAGGTTCGCCTCCAATGACTACAAATTACTCGCATAGCGGGTAGTCGCCCTGAAATTAGTTAGTTCAAAAAAAGTTGGATACTCGGGTTAAAAATAATGGCTCAAGAATTAACCAATGGAGCTCCTTAAAAAGGGTTTAAATAAAAACAAAAGATAGGCGAAAAAGAATTTGCAGGGCACAATCATCATTCATGTAGAATGTGATACATGCAACAATCTTACTCTACATACACAAATAATTTCCCACCTTCCACTGACAAAATTTACAACATGATGTCCGATTATCCCCTGGAGCTTACATGAAATTTTCGCTCAACAGAATGCAAGGCAAGTGGAGGTAGCTGTATATAATATGGACATCCCGGGCATATCGTTCTCCATAAAAAATATATTTGGCGCATATATGGCTTCAAAAGTAAACAATAGTCATGTCACCACTTATTAAAAGAGCTCCTCTGAATTAAACTTGTTCCAAGCCTCCTATTAATCAAACTCAAAATTATATGTCAATAGAGAGTGTTTGACTATTACTCTGAAATATACAGCGTATAAATTATAAAATAAAATAAAGAGGATACCCTACAAGATCAATTGTAACAATGATGAGGCTTAACCCTCTTTTCTACGTTTTTTCTGAGTGTGAAAACGGTAGATTTTTCATTTGCCAATGAATTGGATCAGGTGGCATTTTTTACCCATTCGGTCAACTTGGGTTGTGTTTTATGGCAAACGGGTCAAATAAAACTTTGTAGCTAAAAGGTGGAAAACATATAAAGTCTATCAGATTATATTTTAAAAGTATTTAATCTTTGAAACAATTTTTCAAAATTATAGAATATTTATTTGTAATAATGTTTGTTTTGTACTAATAAGATTTCGTGCGTTAACTATGAAAAATCATGTAATAGAAAAAGGTGTCCCTGGGTGGACGTGCTAAAATATATACACATTTCAACCCCAAAACACCAAGCTTTGCAAATATAAATATAAATCTAAAAATATATGAAGTTGATTATTACTTCATGTACGGCTAAATAACACAAAAGGTAAAGAAAATAGTACACTATGTCACAAAACATGGGAAGCATCTTTTTGTTACCATTTTTTAAATAAATGACCTAAACGACTTCAGAAGGAACTACAGGTATATATATATATATATATATATATATATATATATATATATATATATATATATATATAGGGGCAGGATCAATGGGGAAGTAACCAAGCCGGGGGAAGCAAAAAAATTTTTTTTTTCGTTTTTTTTGGAATTTTTTTTTTTCCGACATCAAGATCACACGAAAATATGAACATTTAGAAGAGACACTTCGTGATGAATGTTATTATTTAGGCGGAAAAACGATCGACAAAAATAACATTCAAGATAATATTGTTCGTGAAGAATATGAACGTCTTTTTTTCATGTTTTGTGAAGTAAAATTTAGCCCGATTTAGAGTTTAGGGTTTAGGGTTTGGTGTTTTGGGTTTATTCCATAAACCTAAAACACCAAACCCTAAACCCTAAACCGTTCGTGTTAAAAACTCAATCTAAATCCTAAATCTAAACCCTAAATTTCTAAACCCTAATATCTAAACCCTATAAACCCTAATATCTAAACCCCAATAGCTAAAACCTCAACATACGCTCGAAAAACACGATAATTGTTATATATTACTTCTTCGAGCGTTTTCCCGCCAAAATAAAAACATTTATCACAAAGTGTCTCTACTAAATGTTCATATTTTCATCCTATCTATAATGTTCGTAAACAAAGTTTTTTCAAAAAACGAAAAAAAAAAAAGTTTTTGCTTCCCCCCGCTTGGTTACTTCCCTCTTGATCCTACCACTATATATATATATATATATATATATATATATATATATATATATATAGGGGCAGTATCAATGAGGAAGTAACCAATCGGGGGGAAGCGGGGGAAGCAAAAAAAAAAAAAAAAAATTCGTTTTTTTAGGCATCAAGATTACACGAAAATATGAACATTTAAAAAAGACACTTCGTGATGAATGTTATTATTTAGGCGGGAAAACGATCGAAAAATATAACATTCAAGATAATATTGATCGTGAAGAATGTTAACGTTTTTTTTTTTTTTTTTTTCCATGTTTTGTGATGTAAAATTTAGCCCGATTTAGAGTTTAGGGTTTAGGGTTCGGTGTTTTGGGTTTATTCCATAAACCCAAAACACCAAACCCCAAACTCTAAACCGTTCATGTTAAAAACTCAATCTAAATCCTAAATCTAAACCCTAAATCTAAACCCTAAATTTCTAAACCCTAATATCTAAACCCTATAAACCCTAATATCTAAAACTTCAACATATGCTCGAAAAACATGATAATTGTTATATATTACTTCTTCGAGCGTTTTCCCGCCAAAATAAAAACATTTATCACAAAGTGTCTTTATTAAATGTTCATATTTTCATCCATTCTATAATGTTCGTGAACAAAGTTTTTACAAAAAACGAAAAAAAAAAAAATTAGTTTTGCTTCCCATTCCCCCCGATTGGTTACTTCCCTCCTGATCCTACCACTATATATATAAAGCTGGGCTACAAGCATATGAAGTGTTGACTACAAAAGTCTAGATAACATAACAAAAAAAAACATCTATATCTTTTTGTAATCAAGATTTGCACAACTAGTAAATCGTATTTCAGCATTAGAATTGTCAACAGCTAAGTACTAAAATAAAGATACTGAACGGCTAATTATTTGAATGATCTTGAAATATATATAAAAGAGCACATGTATGTACCTTGAGTAGGTCAAACACCTTTTCAGCAACATATTTCTGTTGAAGATTTGCTCCTTTTTGTTGCACCTTGTCAGGATGGATGCACAAAGTTGCCTTTCTATAAGCCTTTTTCACATTCGCACCAGTCATCAAATCGGTCAATGAAACAGCCTGCCAACCGCATCCAGGCCATAAAACCTAATAATTAATCAAGCAAAAACTTAGTATGTATGGAAAAAGGAGCCTCACTAAAAACATGTTTCACAAGCAACTTAATACAAATGCTGACATCTTGTAGCAGAACAGCAAATGTTGTGAATTATGCACAAAGATATGAAGGGTGTGTTTGGTGAGGAGCTTTTAGAAGCTTCCAGCTTTCAATTTTGAAAATTAAGCTCATAATTAAATAAAAGCCTTATATGGGTGCCAAGTGTTAAAGCTGTATAATTTCTTCAAAAGCTCCTAAATTAAACGCTAGAGATTCAAGCGTTTGAGATTGACCTGAAGCTTTTAGCATTCAAAATTAAACGCTAGAAAATCAAGCGTTTGAGAATCAATAGTGTTAAAAACGCAGAATCCTACACAACAAAATTTTTTAGCGAAGATATGCAATGACATACGTATTGTAATGTGGATAGCAGTGCGCGCAAATTCCCTTCTTTCCCTGCAGCCCAACGTTTGATCTCAATATCTAGCGTTTCACCAATCCTCTGTGATAATAACCACATACGTGAGAAATAGTTACTGTTAAAGTAATCCGCATTCTAAAAGTTACAGCAAGGCAAATGCATATTCTGGTACAGATTGCTAAAGCTTGCGATGCACAAAAAGAACGAGATGCCAGAATAATACTCACATGTCTTTCTTCCTGTTCCCTCTGAGATTGGAGATCACGATTGTTTTTCTCTTCCAGCGCTTTAGCCTGACCATTAAATCCTCAATAATTAGAACTAAGAGTCATGTATCATTTATTTACAAAATATTGTAAAGGAAAATTTACATACTGCTCGCTCCTGAGTTCGTTGTTGTCTTTCCAGTCTGGCTCTTCTTCTTTCTTCCGTCTCGCCTTCAACTTCTTGGAACCCTCCGGCAGATGAAGGAGCGGCTTTTAGTAAGAAATTTATTATAATTAGTGAACAGTAGATCTAAAAGAATGAGCCAGATTATATCAACTCCATTAAAAAAAACTCAAGTATACCTCCAAATGAACTTGCGGGCATAGCTCAACGGTTCTCCCCATGTACTTTGTGTCATGGGATAGGGAGAGGTCATGGGTTCGATCCTTAGGGATGACATGATTTTCTTTAAACCAATTGAACACCAATAATGGTGGTATATATTGACCCTATAGGGAGGTTTTACCGGATTCGTTCACGGACCTCTACCCGGACCACTGCCCGAATGGATGTGTTCCCGGGTACCGTCGATCGGGTTCGGGTTTCCACCCGAACGTGTGTGTTACGTGCAAATGATGAGTTTCGTTGAAATAAATGATCTACTGATGCCAAAAAATCGCCGTTCAAAAAAAAGTATACCTCCAAATATTGAGTTAAGATCGTCAACAATATTGCTGGTGGAAGAAGTTTTTCTGATATTTGAGGATCCTCCAGTAGAACGAGCAGCTTTAAGAAAGAAATTAATAATGAGTGAACAGTAAATCTAAGAGAACGAGCCAGATTATATTAGCTCCATTTGAAAAAACTAAAGTATACCTCGTGATATTGAGTTAATATCATCAACAATATTGGTGGTGGAATATGTTTTACTGGTATTTGAGAATCCCCCAGTAGAACGAGCAGCTTCTAGAAAGAAATTAAAAATGAGCGATAAGTAAATCTTAGAGAATGAGCCAAATTATATCAACTCCTTTAAAAAAAACTAACATATACCTCGTAATATTGAGTTAATATCGTCAACAATATTGGTGATATTTGAGGATCCTCCAGTAGTGGAAGTCCTCTGGGATGACGTATCAGGTGCAGGGTCCTGCATTGCAAATAAAACACGTTAATTATGTTTGACACGTTAATTATGTTTAACAATTCAACATCATTACGTAAATCATTCAATAAAACGATCTATTAGGCCGTATGGATAATAAATAAACTCACAGAAGAAGTTGTCCGTGGTCTTGGCGCACTGCTTGCTCTGGAGCTGAAAAAGGAGTCAAGGTCATTATCATTCTTTTGTTGGTTCATTTTAGCAGCGGCTGCAGCCCTATCTCTAGCACTTGCAGCAGCTCTCTCTCGAGCCTCAGCATTAACCCTTTCAACAGCAGCCCGTTCTGCCTTACGCCTTGCATCTGCTTCAGCCTTTGCCACATCAGCTTTCTCCCATGCTGCTTTTTCCCTGGCTTCCCTTTCACTGGCTTCAGATGAAGCCCGTTCCCTTGCTTCTGCAGCAGCCCGTTCTGCTCTTTCTCTTGCATCAATTGCTGCCCTCTCACGTGCCTCAGCTTGGGCTCTCTGAACTGCAGCCCGTTCAGCTTTTAAACGGGCTTCTGCAGCTGCTCTTTCACGGGCTTCAGCAGCTGCTCTTTCACGGGCTTCTCGGTTAGCCCTTTCTACAGCTTGCCTAGCCTTTTCCCTTTCAATTCTCCTTTTTTCTCTCTCTTGTTCTTCTATCTCTCTCTGTTTACGATTCGTCTCTTCTTCCATATCTTTTTGTGGCTTCACAGTTTCTTTGTTTCTAAAAGCCTTTGCATTTTCTCTTTCTCTTACTTCCTTTGCATGCTTAAATTTAGCCTCTGCCCTATCCATAGCATCTTTCATAGCAGCAGCAGCCGAATTTGAATCCATCTCTTCACCGTATTTACTATCATCATTATTCTCACCCAAGGCAAAATTCTCAAACTCATCCAATGGAGAGGCCATAGTACTCTTGGGTTCGGATTCGAACGGGTTAAAATTTTGTGAGTATTTTGGTGAAGCAGAGTAATCATTACCGAATGTTCTCCCATTAGAAGCAAAATAACCATTTCCAGACTTAGAAGCATGTCTCGGTATCGGAGGAGGCGGTCTTGAAGGTGGTGGGGCGCTCGTAGGTTGTGTGAATAAAGGTATCTCTGAAACAGTGAGCCATATATCATCAACAGGCTGCACATGTTCATCTTGATGATTTGAATCTGTGTATGAAGGTGGAGATGTAGAACGATTAACAGATCCCTGAGAAGACTTATAAACAGGTGGAATGTCAGATACGGGTTGCTTAAATTCTTGAAAATCTTCTACAGAAGACTTAAAAGAAGATTTTTCTGTTGGCTCTGTCCGAGTTGAACTTCTTGACCTGCCCATGCGTGAATCTTTTTTAGAGGGGCTCTGATCCTTTCCCTTATTGTTCGACTCACATGAGAACGCGGGTGCAGGCTTACTAAAACCATGAAGTGGGTCTAAATCATCAAATGTATTGTTATTTACTGATGATCCTCCAACATTTGTGCTTCGAGATTCGCTGACCTTGTGAATCGGCTCCAATGGATCAATAAAGATGCTCTGATATGAAGTGGCAGGCGTTGATGTCGACTCTAGAACAACAAATGGATCATCTATTGCATTAGAAATTTTTTTTGTGTTGTCACTTGATACTGGTGCTGACTCTGAATTTGATCTGTGAGAAAATTATGATATTAAGAGAAAGTAATGAATTTGACTTCCACTGGTATAAGGCCAACCATTATAATATATGATAAAACAATTCAAGGTCATCTAGAAAACAGAAGAAATTTTGAAGAGGATAAGTGTTGTAAGCAAGCAATGATCTCCCTGCCTAAATACATGTTGACAACTATCCACCCATCTGAGACGTGAACAAGCTTATGTGCCAATCACATCTCTTTTGCAACAAGGGTAAATGTATTATACTTCAACACATATGTTCAAATATATTTTTGGTCACATAATCTTTGTTAATATAGGTAAAATAACATCAAGCTTTCAGTTTGTCATCCTATCTTGTTAAGGGAGTTCTTAGCATGCATCAACACAAGGCTCTAAATCTTTAAACATTTTCAATGGTCTCATCAGCACACACTAAACCTTTAAACATCATCACATACATTGATATACAGTCCAACTTGAGCTCACTTTCCATCTAATTTTATCTTCATCATCTATAAGTAGGATTGACACTATTCTCCTTTCAATAAAATAGAAATCTAGAGTCGTGGGGATGTGAACATGAACATGGAAACCAATAACTTGTACATCTATCTATGCGCTCGTTACAACTAGTTATAATGCATTTCACATGCTGTTTTAAATCTTAACATCCTCAACCAACTATAACTACTCATACACCTTTATCCTTCTTAATTACATCTTACATATTGCGGGTAAAAGCAAATGGTAAAAATATTTTAGCATTTAAAGCAAATGGTAGAAGCACTTAAAGATTGTATCATCTTCTGTAAGCCTGATATCTTTAGCTATCTCATTAAAAGGTACAAGTAATTATTTTTAAGTTAATTATTAACATTAATGTTACAACCATTTGAAATATTATCAATTATCAATAAAATTATGATGGAAAATGTTATACTACCATTTTCAGTGACAAAAGAACAGTCATACTATCACACTCAAGTTACTTGTTACCACAGCATTGCACAGGCACTACCCTAATAATCATAACATCTGGCAACAACTCTTAGAAAGAAACTACCCTCAGTAAAAAATTTAACTGAATTTGAGTGACTAATGATTCTGCAGAATCAATACACATATTCCTACAATTATAATTTCTAAGCATCACAAATCAATTCCACTTCGACTAATAATAACACTAATCCTACTCACTTTCATACAATTTCGAACCCAATAACAAATAAACAAATTGATAAAAAAAAAACCACAGATAACCAAAATTAATAGCTGAAACAAAGCACAATACCTCTGACTAGGTACAGAATCACCACTCCCAAATCCATGAAGCAAATCATCAAAACCTATAGGACTCTTACTAGTCTTATGCTTAGGCAGCTCAACTTTCGCAGTTCGACCTAAATTGCCTAACAGATCGTCGAAATGATCATTCTGTTGACTTTGTTTCGACGGCGATCCACTCATAGACGCAAATATATTATCATCATATCTCGAAGAAGCAGAATGATGCATAGGTTTACTTTTAATCCCTGGCAATCCATCAAAAATATCACCACTATCATCATCATCATCATCATCATCGTAAACAGGCTTATCATAAACAGGTAAATTCGAGGAAACAGATTTGCTCTTCGTTTCATTACTATTCATCGAATTTTTGAAAATCGAATCGTAATCTATATCTGACGTCACCGGAGTTGATCTCGTGTTGTTACTGTTAGTGAATTTTGGCGGACCTCCAAAAACGTCGTTAAATATTTGATTCTCGTCGGAAGTAAACGGCGGCGACGATGATTGAGAACGGTTCCGGTAACCTGCTCCGATTCCGTCGGATTTCATCGGAGCTGATTTACCTTGAGGTCTAAAACCAAAATCACGAGCTAATGCACCGAAATCGTCCATTTGATTCAGCAGATCTGGTGATAAATATGTGGATCTTAAAAAATTAGATGATGATTGCTATTGAAGTTGAATGATATATGTATAGTATATACGTAGTGATACAGTACACATATGCTGAATTGATAGCAAATTGATCAGAGATTGAGTTGCGTTACGGTTGGGGACGACGCAGGTTGTGGTGGTGACGGTTAACGGCCGTTGATTTCACGGCGTGTGCGCGTCCTTCCGTCAGTTGGGTTTTGATTCTCCGCTACAGGGTTTAATCATAGAGTGAAAGCATAGGGGATTTTTCCTATGTAGCATTTCACTCGGTACATTTTATATTTTACATTGACAATACTTATAGAGGATTAATTATTCAAATATTTAAAACAGTACATTGATATTATTGATATTAGTAAGTTACTAGAAAAAATTCGACCGCGCGTTGCTTCGGTTGTGTTCAATGCGCGGTCATATTTGTATATACGTTGTATATACGTGTACGTATATGTATGAAATATAGCTCGAAATATTTAGTGTTTTTTTGACGATGTCCGTTTCGCGTATAGTTAGTCGCGTTGTGTTCGTAAAATAATATCGAGTTGAACGGTGGTCTCGAAAAAATTTAGCTCACACCGAGCGAGAATATAGGGCCCGTTATTTAGTGTTTTTTTAACAATGTCCGTTTCGCGAATAGTTAGTCCCGTTGTGTCCGTCTGATTTTTTCGAGTTGAACGGTGGTCTCGGAAAAATTTAACTCGGACCGAGCGAGAAGATAGGGCCCGTTAAAAATACGGGTGGAATCATTTTCTTTTGTTTTTTTTAAAATTATATATTTACGCTTTTTACCCCTAAAAAGTAGAAAGTTGGGGGGTCGTTTTGTATATGAAGCTGAATTTGAGGGGCCGGGTATAGTGTGAACGCAAACTCAAAACGACATTCGGATAAAACTGAAACTACGATTTTGCCCATGCATATTAGTATGTAGGGGTAATATATATTGGTGTTTTTTAATAATTAATAATTTACAAATTGATTATGCAGGTCTTAGACCACATTTAACGGTGGCGTGCTTGGAAGTGTGTTGGCCAACACACCGGCAAACACGCCGTAGCGCGGCGTGTTGGACCAAAATTACGGCGGTGTGCTTCAAGTGAGCACCGAATATTTGTGAGGCGTGTTGCATTTTTTTTCCCATTTTTTAATTAATTTTTATCCTCCTTTTCACCCAACTTCCAATCAGATTTTAACACATCACCCAACACGCTACTTAACACTCCACCCCATTACACACCGGCATGACAGCACGCTCATCAAGCACCCCATCCCACCCAGCAACACGCCCATCATCCCTTCAGAGATAAAGATGGTCTTACAAGTTTTAAAGACAACCATAAGTGCTATGATGAGAAAAATTCCTTTGTTAATTATTAAGTTAGTCAGTTAGTGTAGCTAAAGATAGATTTTATGTTTGAGACGATATATAAGATTTTAATCAGAGTAACTTAACCACCCACGTAATTATCTCCTGCAGTTACCCCCGCCCCCACCCACCCGTGCGATCTTGGGTGGAAGGCAACTTTCGGCTTCTACTAATTTAAATTTTTTAGATGTTACAAATAGGACCAGAATAATAGCCTCTTAGATTGAAGTATCTCTACATTTTACAAAGCATGAATGTCACACCCTACTTGTCACACTCACATTGTCCCATCATTTTAATTTCCACGTGGATTTTTTTTAAAAAGCCTGTCAAATGCTACAAATTACTCCTAACTGCCACGTGGACGTCAACACACCGCCTATACGTGCCCTCTAAATTGTCGGATCTGAAAACCACATTTTCATCAGTTATAATTTTGGGTTTTCAAAACCTCCCATCTTTTCTCTGTCACCCTCTACACTTTTGCATCGATACTCACCTGCAATATGAGTGAAATCCATACAACCTTCTACATTAAACATTTTTTAACGTCAAATATACCCAATGAGCGACGATGACGGTAAATCACCAAATCGCTATTTTCCTATTTCTTTCTTCTACTTGCGACTTCAAACCCTAACTCTAACTGTAGGTATGAATCATCTTTCTATATTTATGATCTTGCGATGATGTAATTAATATTGCAGATGATCATTGAATGAGATTGTTACTATCATGTTTATTGTTTCGATATGACTACAAGTTTCTCAATTTTCGACTGAATCAAGATAAGGAATCGTATCCGACGGAATCAAATCACAAGAATAGCGATTTGTATACAGGTTTGCGTTATCGTTTTCTATTTTCTATCGGATTTCCACTTTATGTTTACTAATAAAACCTAATTAAGTATCTAATTAACAAAATTAGATGTTTAAACATAATCAATTTGATAATAGTTACTCACAACGATAATTTACTTGCAGGTTGAAATCATTCTACATCGTTATTATGGATATAGATTATGTGTATAGTATGTCTCGGAAGGTATCGAGAATGTTAATAATTAAAAAAAATTTCTTACTGGTATAACACATTACACATGCCATGTAATTAATTTTACTTGTATTTTTGTTTTATGTAGTTACTACGTTACTGTATTATTAGCTCTGCATATTATGTGAAGGAAAAAACCATGTTAAACTCACACTAATTTACAAATTATATTGTTGGTTGTTGCATACCAAGTGTTTGATAAAAGTTTTCAATGAATTCCAGGTAGTAGAATGGATCAACGAACATTTGAAGATGCAAAGGACATATGTTGTAAGGCCAAAAGCGAAACATCAATCAATCATTGTTTAGTTGCATGATCTTGGCAATCATGGTTCGAGGTATATTCATGATTTATTCATGTTACATTTATGTTATATATGCTTATGCTTATATAGTAACAACTTCGTGCTGAATCATATTGTGCAACTCATACAATCTTGATGTCTTTTTATTTACTGTCACAACTTTTGGATAACCATCCTTTTTAAATGTTATTTGATTGACTGGTGTAAATTTTGAAACCTAAAGTTTTTTGGTTGAATCTGAGCAATCTTAATTTATATATTTCATCTAATAAAAAAGACATAACTGTTTTTTATGACATCACTTCCTGTTACTAGGTATAGTCTGGTAATAAAGCTAATTACTGTTGTTAATGAATTTATCCAACAGTTGTACCTGGATTTGGGAAAATGGGTGGGCCGAGTAAACGGGTCATAATTGATTTACTAAAGAACATGTCAAAGTGGGCGGGTGGGGTTGACCATCTTTCAGTGGTTTTATTATACCATTTTGAAGTTCAATACAATATTACCAAAAGTATATTTTTGGTCGATGTACGAGGGATTATGATTATTATAATTAGCATATATTTATTGTAGTTTCAATAACAGCCTGCATAACCTTATGAAGTTGCAGACGAAATTACAGTTTTGTATGGTGTGGCCAATATGAATTTGTTCATGTCAAACTCATAGCATTATTCGGATTGAGGTAGTGATAGTTATACTTAAAATGTTGCAAAATGATTTGGGTCATCAATCAATCTTGGTGTCATGTTGGGTAAAAAGTGTCAAAATGACTCTCGGACCTAATTTGCAGGATCATAAGTTGAAAATTGATAGGTTTTGATGAAAATAATAATTTTAATACAAAGTAGACCCAACATGCTTCAAAATGGTATAATTCATGTTTGGGTTTGAAGAGTCTAAATGGGTTTTAAACTGTCAAAAACAGGAAGTTGCTGCTCTTTGTAGCTGGTAATAAAAAACTGTACATACCCAAAAGATAGGTAAAAAGTATATATAAACCCAACTGTACATACCAAAAAGATGGGTTTGTAGTTTTAAATTGTTGCTACTGTTTGTAGCTATTAATAAAAAAAGTCTACATACAAAAAAATTGAGGTAAAAACTGTTGTCAAATTGAGATGATGCTGCTGTTTGCTGCCATTTTAAACTGTTTGTTGCTGCTGTATGCATACAACAGGTAGATATTGAGCGGGTTAAATTACTTGTTGTTGTGAGTTCAAGGGCAGATTAATATGCATAGGTTTGTAATATACAATACTTCTTCTTTGTACTTCCTCAATCGTGCAATAATTATGTTTTAATATGCTCGAGTCTAATTGTTATCATATGAGTTGATTTTTATCCAATGATCTTTGTGGCTTATGTTTTAAGAACTTCTGAGAATTGAAATTCAGGATTGTTGGCATGGCAGACATAGGTGGGTCCTCTCCTTGTGTGGATTGTGTACATTCTTGACTGCATTATTATTGAGTGCAATTGCAACTAATGTTTGTTTTTTACTATAATTTGTGTTTTTTTAGTTTCTGGAGGCGTGAAAATGATTAATAAGGGTGCACCGGCCTTTCTTAAACCTGTATTATTTTCACTGCCCTGCAAATTTATCAGGATATTTACAGCAAGGATCCCCCGCCAGGTATGGCCTCATTTTAACTTATTTTATTTTATGAATGTTTCCCACCGTAGATGTTTTTGAAACTACAGGCTTTACGAGTACATATCGAGGAGTGGGTGGGATGGTTAGGAAGGTGAAAATTTTGAATCTATGAGTGCCCAACCACCAGTTTTGTTTATCAAATGAGTTCAAGACCTGAATAAAAGTTCAAAAAATAATATATCAGAATGATGATTGACAATAATGAAATAGTAAAAAATAAGACTAGGGATGAGCTTGAATACTGAAATACCGATCCCGAACCAGTACCGTTTCTATACCGAAAATTGGTACCGATAAGGATTCGGTATCGGTACCTGCTCTTAGTTTGAGGCTTTTCCGGTTTTGGTACTTATCGGTTCGGTACCGGTAAAACTGATTCTTATGGCTTTTTTTTTTTTTTTTAAATGAAAATGTACGGTTTCTTATGACCCCATTCTAAACCAAAATTCTAATATCCTCATCCTCATAACTTTTATAACGTATACAAAATGCTTACATGAGTGTGTACCATATTTTAAAGAGAAGTTAAAATGGGATGTACTAGATTGAGAGTCAAAGTTTCAGTAGTAGGATAACATGGATGGATGTTTGTGTTGGTTCATGAGTGGGTACTCACATTTTAGTAACAGTATTAGGATATTTACTCATATATAATTAGTAGTAATAGTAGTTGAAATGTATAGTTCTTTTTTGTATCGTAACAGTTTTTGTAAAGTACAGTAACATATTAAGAAAATTGCCTCAATTATGTGTACTTATTTTTGGTTTATGTATATATTGAGCGGTCATTATTAGCTTTTATATTCATGTTTATGTATTCAATGTTTATCATAAGAATAGGTTCATCAAGGTATGAATGAAGTTTGGGATTGTAACTTTAATTTCACTTTGAGTCTATGCTAATTCACAATTAAAGTTGGCATATTTGGCGGATAAACAGGTACTTGGTGTTCAAACGAGAACTGTAGTGCTCACTAATGCAAAACCTACTATTGTTGTGTGTCATTAATATTCCCTTATAGTATTTTGTAATATGGGCTAGGGTTTATACTCATATTTCTTTTTGTATGCATAACAACAAATTGTACTGATTTAGTTTTATTTTCATATACAATTTCGTTTCCAGTTTGTTTGATTAAGAGTCGCCGTGCAACGCACGGGCTCTTAAAGGCTAGTAATATAATATAATATAACCAGCCATGATGAGTGCGGCCTATGTAAGTTATCGGCAATTAATTTTGAAATTAACAGCTCCTTAAGGTTTAGTGAGTCAAAGGTGCAAGTCAATAGTTTTGATGATTGAGGTTTGTGAAATGCTTCATTTAGCTCCTCAACGACACATTAATAGTCCTAAATTTAAATTAAACAGCTTTTTGTAATTATATAAATAATCATCACATATTGACACATCAACATATTCAAATACATACATCACATACAATGTCAAGGATACCATCTGAATAAAAAATTACAATTTCAAGTCAAGATTGAAACAATAGTGACTATCATGATATACTTATAAACAATCTAATATAAATATCACAATGTAGTACAAGGATAAGGGAAAATGTGTTTTAGTCTTCTTCTGTTGTTAACAACCTTAACTCTAAACTTAGAGCAATAGTAGCAATAATCCCTAGAAAAACTCCATAAGTAACGTTCCATTCACTTCCTGCATGCGCCAAATGGACGCCATAGAAGACGTTAAACGCTGCTAATAGTATCAAAACTCGCCCCACATTGTGATGATACCAGTTCCAATATTTTCGCACCTTTGAATCCATATTTGGCCTAATCAAAACGGCAATAATCTGAAAAACAAAATTACAACATAATGAAAACAGAACTATATATGTCAAAAAACAAAGGCTAATTATACAAACCTGTAAACAACCAAGGGTGATAACGATTAGGCCAATGGCTTTGTGTTTGGCAACATTAATGTCGATACGATCATTTAAAACAAGTCCTGATATGATACCCGATAATCCAATGATAAAGCCTGATAATTGGATGCTTGAATGCGCGTAAAACCAATACGAGCCTAAATGCTTCAAGTAACGAGCAATCATAGCTCCTATTGGGAGTAAGACACCCCATCCAACCGCGTTCAAAATGCCATGAGTTCTCTTTAAACTCGAGTACGGACTACTAACTTGGTTGCCCTGACCTGTAACATGACGAAAATAACAGCACATATAAATAATATTAGTAGCAAATACTCTCTACTCATTTGTTGTAAAAGCCAACAGAAAATGGTTAAGCTGTTAGCACTTAACAAGGTACATTTTTACAAAATGTTGAATATTAATTTTGTTGTATTTAGTTTAGTTTAGTAATAACGAAATGCACCATATTGTGTTAGTTATAGTTATTCAAAAAATTATGCTGTAAATCTATAGTTTCTATTAAAATCCTATAATAATGATGTCATTATTAGGCTTATTCTTTTGTAAAAAAATTAAAAAACAAAAGAAAAAAATCTAAGCATGATGGGTGATGTCATTAATCTAAATAATTTTGAATTAAAATTAAATTTTGTTAATTAATTATTATTATTAAATCTTATTAATAATTATTTTAATTATTAAAATTAAATAATTTTGAATTATTTTTATTAATGATTTTGAATTGAGTACTAAATTTATATTTTAATTTACACTTTTAAAATAAAATGACAACCAATATCATCTCTTATGATTGGATGTGAATTGTTTAATAGGCATTTTAAGTGTTTGATGAAATGTTCAGCTGACGAGTTTCTTAGTCGGACTCTGTGGTTTCACGGGTCATTAAACTAAATGACTTTAGCATTTACGTTCACTTAATACCTAAAACATATCATTAAACTGTTTCGTTTAAACAAACTCGTAGTTCCACGAGTCATTTCACTAGTAATCTTAATATTTTGGCTAGATGCCTTAGATAAGTGAAAAATAACATACGGAGTAACAGTAATTAATAATTAATACAGAGTACTAATTAATAGTTAATACTGTTATAATTTATTTATAATTACCTTTAGTAACCTATTATTTAGATACTTCTATTGTTATAATAAGAATGAGAGAAAGAGAGAAAATAAAGAGTAATGGAGTATATTATATTTTTGGTACTCACATCTCATTTACATTCATCAGTTGCATATTTATAATACTTAAGATTTACTGTATAAAATCTAGCACGAGATCTTCATTCAATTTTGTCTCCTAAATATTGGATTCTTGTGGAAGTTGTCATCCACCACTTTTGACATTTTAATATCATAACACTCCCCCTTGGATGACAATTTTATTATAGAGCAACTAGTACTGCCTCGTTAAAAATCTTGCTAAAGAAAAACCCAGTGGGATAAAAACTTTAGTCAAGGGAAAAAGAGTGCAGTATAGAGTTGACTCCCCCTCAAGTAGACATCGCTGAGTCGTCACTTGAAAAGAACAAGACTTGGTCACTAGTGAAATTACCTCATGATAAAAAGGCATTGCAAAATAAATGGGTGTATAGAATAAAGAATGAGATGGATAGCAAGAAGAGGTACAAAGCACGGTTAGTGGTTAAAGGGTTTCGACAAAGGAAAGGGGTTGATTACCAAGAGATATTTTCACCGGTGGTGAAGATGACTACTATTCGTTTGGTGCTTTCGTTGGTCGCATCCGACGACTTACATCTACAACAACTAGATGTGAAGACCGCATTCTTATACGGGGATCTTGATGAGGAGATATATATGAGGCAACCCGAGGGCTTTGAGGCAAAGGGTAAAGAGAAGTGGGTTTGTATGTTAAAGAAAAGTTTGTATGGATTGAAGCAATCACCTCGGCAATGGTACTTGAGATTTGATGAGTTTATGAAGAAGGTTGGTTTTGTAAAATGTGAAGCGGACCATTGTTGTTACTTGAAGAAATTCAAGTCTTCTTACATAATATTATTGTTATACGTTGATGACATGTTGCTTGCGGGTTCGGACATGTCCGAGATCAATAAGTTGAAAGGTATGCTTTCAAAAGAGTTCGAGATGAAGGATTTTGGTAGTGCTAAGCAAATACTTAGAATGAGTATTGTGCGTGATCGTGCTAAAGGTGTTCTATACTTGTCTCAATCCAAGTATATTGATAAAGTAGTAGAAAAGTTTAATGTTGATAAAGCAAAGGCTCGTACTATGCCTTTGGGTAGCGCGATAAAGTTATCTAAGAATCAATCACCTAAAACGGAAGAAGACAAAGCGGAGATGGAAAAGGTCCCGTATAGATCGGCCGTGGGAAGTATTATGTATGCCATGGTTTGTACGAGACCGGATATATCTCATGCATTGGGAGTTGTAAGCCGTTATATGTCTAATCCGGGGAAGGAGCATTGGGAAGCGGTCAAATGGTTGCTTCGTTATTTGAAAGGTACTTCTAGTATGAGATTGTGTTTCACTAAGGGCAATGTTATACTTAGAGGTTATGCGGATGCAAATTTGGGTGGATTTGGTGATTCGGATAAGAGTACTACGGGATATGTGTTCATGGTTGGTAAGACGGCGGTTAGTTGGATGTCTAGACTACAAAGGAGTGTTGCTTTGTTGTCATAACCCGTCCTTAACCATAAGAACGAGTTAGATAACGTATGATTTCATTGCGAGGTATTGACCTCTATATGCGACATTTTTAAAAGAACAACTGCATTTATTTTACATTACAAACCATAACTCTTATGTTAATATAAGCTTTAGACAATATAAAGATGATTATCGTTTAGCGATAATCTTAGACTTACAAACTTTACATGTGATGATAACAATACGATTTCTAGCATATTTTACATTACAATTCCTCGGATATGCAGTTTTATTTTTGACACAAATATGCATACTCAAGATCTTGCTTAAATTCAACATGTTGCAGCGGAAGCTTTTAGTTATCACCTGAGAATAGACATGTTTAAAACGTCAACATAAAGTTGGTGAGATATAGGTTTAATGCCGACAGCGATATAAATATAGACCACAAGATTTCATATGTAATCATTTTAATAAAAATATTCTAAGTGGTTGAGCACTTGGTAACCATACTTAACATTTAATCACGTCGCATATTCCCTTTATTATGAAATCTTACTACACCGTACCAAGTGTAGTCACGAAACGAAGTACTGTGCAACCGTTGAATACTGGTCGTCCAGTCCGGTTGGGGTTGTCAGGCCCGATAGATCTATCAACAGGATTCGCGTTTACAATACCACTGTAAATAGTAGTTACCAAGCTACAGGGAAGTATGCCAGTGGTACAACTCAACGTAGAATATATTTTTCAGTTACTTGTGTCCATAACGTAAAACATAAAATACATGTATTCTCATCCCGAAATACTTAGAGTTTAAAAGTGGGACTATATACTCACTTTTGCCTTGAAGATATATATATTTTGACTTGGTCTCCGGTTGATATCACGAACCTATCCATATATAGTTTATCAATATATTTCCATTTTAAACAATCGTCACATATATATACTTATTATACTTTTAATAGTTTTAATAATTTCTTAGTCCGTAGTTAGCAGTCCGATGTTAGTAATTCAATTTTAATGGTTCATATTTAGGTGTTTAATAAATAAAACCCCCATCGAAATAAATAAAACCCCATCGTATTTGTATTGGTCGGGATTAATCTTGACCCACGGTACCGGTGTTGTCAAATGACGTGTTGCGTACATAAAGTACCGGTGTTGTCAAATGACGTGTTGCGTACAATCATGGGATCTTATGATTAATCTTCTCGTATTGTTTACGGGTGGTCCTGAAATATATAAAATTAAATTATGAGTACATATATATAAAATATCATGTTATTTTAGAAAGATGTGATTCATTTAATTTTTCTCCAATTATTTTCGTGACTAAACTAGTTTTGGATATCCGATCTTGTTTTGGTCATAGTTTCTTCGTTACAACTCCGTTTTCGTTGGTTCAACTTGCCACTTCCTTGGATCGAGTCCCTCTTTAAGAATATGAACTGTAAATACCTTAGTTTGTATTCGAAATCACAGGTCATAGGTCAAACTTTGGTGAAACTTATGAAGTTAATCATTTTCCATCATATAAACAATATTAAATGATTATTTTTCTAAAAATACTTATACTTTGAGTTAAATCATGAAATTTTTATGTGTTATCATATTCATAGTAAATATCATTTTTTCAGAAAATAAACCTCCAATTCAAGGTTCAAAATAGTTTTTAATTATCCAACCCAAAACCGCCCCCGGTTGCACTCCGACGTCGTAAAAACAGTTTTTTAAGGTGTTCTTTGAAAAACCAAGTTATACCTTGTTAAATTAGCATATATTTATGATATATTACATGTCTTGAAGTATTTTAAAAGTTAAGTTAGAAGGATCTATTTAGTTTGCAAACAAGTTTGAAAACATTCAAACTATGTTCTTGTTGTTAAAATTTTATACCATAAAATAAGATAGCTATATATATATGAATCGAATAAGGTTATGAACAAAGTTACTACCTCAAGTTACTTGGACAAGATTGCTGTAAAAGAGGAGTAAAAACCTAGAACCAAAAGAGTAATGGAATTGGATGAAAGATTGGAAGTAAACTTGTGTTCTTGGAAGGATTCTTGAAGTGTTTTTGTAAGGGTTTTCTTATGATGATTAAGTGATGTTTTTGGAACTAGATCTTCATGGTTGTGAGCTGAGATGGTTAAGGGGTTTAAGGCTCATAAGTGTGTGTGTTTTTAGCTAGAGAATTGAAGTAAAAATGAATCAAAATGATGATCCCCCATGGCTCTTTAAAAATGTGAATGGGGGGGGGGGGGGAACCAAGACAAGATTTTAGTTTGTAATTTTATGTATTTAGTCAAGCAATCATACAAAAGTAATTACCTTATACATAAGGCATGAACAAGGGCTGGTTGGTGGTGATTTGATGTGTATTTACCAATAGTAATTACGTATAGAAGCTAGGTATGATACGAGTACATATACTCTAGATATACGTATAGAAATCTTGTGAAAACGGAATGAGAATTCAAATATAGCTATCTTTTGTGAATATACTTATATGGTTTTATGTATTTAAGTCCTTAAAAAGTGATTAAATACATTATATATACGATATATGTATAAACATTATAGGTCATAAGTATTTATGTCAAATAACGTTACGTATGGTTATCGTTTTGAAAACTTAAGTTAGTAGTTTCAAAATATACTTATAACTTATTGTTATTAATACAAAATGAGATATTAAAACATCCATAAATCATGTTAAATATGTATATATACATATATATACACAAACATATAATTATCATATATTATATAGTTCGTGATATCATCGGTCAAACTAGACGGTCAAACGTTGTGTAAAACTCTTTTCGAAAACATAAGTTTCAATAATTTGGATTGCTTATCATGTTGGTAAGGTTTAATTTATGTAAATATTAATCTTATAAGTATAGATTGATCGAAAAATTCCGGGTCATTACAGTACCTACCCGTTAAATAAATTTCGTCCCGAAATTTTAAAATTGTACCTATTTTGCGTCATCGAGAAACAAGTGTGGATACTTTTGTTTCATCTGTTCCTCTCGTTCCCAAGTAAACTCAGGATCTCTTCGAGCATTCCAACGAACCTTAACGATCGGTATGTTGCTCTGCTTGAGCCGTTTAACTTCACGATCCATGATTTCGATTGGTTCTTCGATGAATTGTAGTTTCTCATCGAC
This sequence comes from Rutidosis leptorrhynchoides, assembly GCF_046630445.1. Taxonomy (NCBI): domain Eukaryota; kingdom Viridiplantae; phylum Streptophyta; class Magnoliopsida; order Asterales; family Asteraceae; genus Rutidosis; species Rutidosis leptorrhynchoides. Next base: position 77,716,988 of record NC_092338.1, on the reverse strand, counting down.
ATGGATTTCTTCAAGAGGAATGGTGAGATCTTCCTTTGCAAGACACTTCTTAAGGTTTGAGACGTGAAATGTATTATGTACTCCAGCGAGTTGTTGTGGTAACTCGAGTCGATAAGCTACCGGTCCAATGCGTTCGATAATCTTGAACGGGCCTACGTACCTTGGGTTCAGTTTACCCCTTTTTCCGAAACGTATTACACCTTTCCATGGTGACACCTTTATCATAACCATGTCACCGATCTGAAACTCTAATGGTTTCCTTCGAACATCGGCGTAGCTCTTTTGGCGACTACGGGCTGTTTTCAATCTTTCCTTAATTTGTACTATCTTTTCTGTAGTTTCATGTATGATCTCGGGACCAGTTAATTGTCGATCTCCTACTTCATTCCAACAGATAGGAGATCTACACTTCCTTCCATACAGTGCTTCGAATGGCGCAGCTTTAATGCTCGCATGATAACTATTATTATACGAGAATTCTGCTAATGGTAGATATTTATCCCATCCGTTTCCAAAATCGATCACACATGCCCTGAGCATGTCTTCAAGAGTTTGAATCGTTCTTTCACTCTGCCCGTCGGTTTGCGGATGATATGCGGTGCTCATATCCAAACGGGTTCCTAGGGCCTCTTGTAGCGATTGCCAGAACTTTGATGTAAACCTACTATCACGATCGGATATAATGGAAATAGGTATTCCATGCCTTGAAACAATTTCCTTTATATACAATCGTAATAGTTTCTCCATTCTATCCGTTTCCTTTATAGGCAAGAAATGTGCAGATTTGGTGAGACGATCAACAATCACCCAAATGGTGTCGTATCCCCAGGCAGTCTTTGGTAACTTCGTGATGAAATCCATGGTAATACCATCCCATTTCCATTCTGGGATTTCTGGTTGTTGAAGTAACCCTGACGGCTTCTGGTGTTCTGCTTTGACTTTGGAACAAGTTAAACACTCCCCAACATATGTTGCAACGTCTGTCTTTAAATTAGGCCACCAATAATGTGTCTTAAGATCTTGGTACATCTTTCCAACTCCAGGATGTATCGAGTATCTTGTCTTATGTGCCTCATTCAATATCAACTTCCTTAATCCACCCAACTTCGGTACCCAAATACGGTTTGCAAAATATCGAATTCCGTCTTCCCGTATAACGAGTTGCTTCTCATACTTCTTCATTATTTCATTTCTTATGTTTTCTTTAGTAAGTGCTTCTCGTTGAACTTCTTTGATTTGTGAGTTGAGATTCATGCGAATTTTTATGTTCATTGCTCGTACTCGAATTGGTTCTCGTTCCTTTCTGCTTAGAGCATCGGCCACCACGTTCGCCTTCCCGGGATGATAACGAATTTCACAATCATAGTCGTTTATCAGCTCGACCCACCTACGTTGCCGCATGTTCAGCTGTTTCTGATCAAAAATATGTTGAAGACTTTTATGATCAGTGAACACAGTGCATTTAACCCCATACAAGTAGTGTCTCCATATCTTCAATGCAAACACGACTGCTCCCAGTTCTAAATCATGCGTCGTATAATTCCGCTCGTGAATCTTCAATTGTCGGGATGCGTATGCAATAACTTTCTTTCGTTGCATAAGAACGCAACCAAAACCTTGTCGCGAAGCGTCACAATATATTTCAAAATCATCGTTCCCTTCTGGTAACGATAAAATAGGCGCCGTAGTTAACTTCTTCTTTAGTAATTGAAATGCACTCTCCTGCTCAGATGTCCATTCATATTTCTCCCCTTTTTGCGTTAACGCTGTCAACGGCTTAGCTATTCGGGAAAAATCTTGAATAAACCTTCTATAATAACCGGCTAAACCCAAAAATTGGCGTATCTGCGTTGGTGTCTTAGGAGTCTCCCATTTTTCAATGGCTTCAATTTTTGCTGGATCAACCTGAATTCCTTTGCTACTAACAACGTGGCCAAGAAATTGCACTTCTTTCAACCAGAAAGCACATTTAGAAAATTTAGCATATAGCTGTTCTTTTCTCAACAACTCTAATATCAACCTTAAATGATGCTCATGCTCTTGCTCACTCTTGGAATAGATAAGAATATCATCAATGAAAACGATAACAAACTTATCTAAATATGGACTACAAACTCGATTCATGAGGTCCATGAATACAGCTGGCGCATTTGTCAACCCAAACGGCATGACCAAGAATTCGTAATGACCATAACGTGTCCGAAAAGCAGTTTTCGGTATATCTTCTTCTTTGACGCGTAATTGATGATAGCCCGATCTTAGGTCAATTTTCGAGTACACACATGATCCTTGGAGTTGATCAAATAAGTCGTCAATTCTCGGTAGTGGATACCGATTCTTGATAGTTAACTTATTTAATTCACGATAATCTATACACATCCTAAAAGATCCATCTTTCTTTTTAACAAATAGAATCGGAGCTCTCTACGGTGAAGTACTTGGTCGTATGAATCCACGATCCAGTAATTCTTTTAACTGACTCTGAAGTTCTTTTAACTCGGACGGTGCAAGTCTATATGGAGCACGGGCAACTGGTGCAGCTCCTGGTACTAAATCTATTTGAAATTCTACAGATCTAAATGGAGGTAATCCCGGCAACTCTTCCGGAAAAACTTCAGGAAAATCTCTTGCCACAGGCACGTCGTTGATGCACTTCTCTTTTTATTTCTTTTCGACTTCATTAACATGTGCTAGAATAGCATAACATCCCTTTTCTAAACACTTCTTGGCTTTCAAACAGCTAATGAGTTTTAGCTTTGAGTTACCCTTCTCTCCATAAATCATCACCGGCATTTTATCCTTACAAGGAATGCGAATTGCCTTCTTGGCACACACAACTTCAGCTCCTACTTTGGACATCCAGTCCATGCCGACTATTACATCAAAACTTCCTAATTCTACGGGTATTAAGTCAATTTTAAATGTTTCTCCGGCTAAATTTATTTTACAATCACGGCAAATTTTATCGGCTTTAATTAGTTTACCATTAGCTAACTCAATCATGTACTTAGCATCTAGAGGTAATGATGAACAATTCAATTTAGCGTAAAAGCCTCTACTCACGTAACTTCTATCGGCACCAGTATCAAATATAATAGATGCGGATAAGTTATTAATGGTAAACGTACCCGTAACAAGCTTCGGGTCTTCACACGCCTCTCTAGCATTAATAACAAATGCTCTTCCACGTGCAGATCCATTATTCTTCTCTGGATTCGGACACTGGTTCTTATAGTGACCTTGTTTTCCACACCCATAACAAGTAATGGTAGCCAAAGCAGTTCTATTTGCATTGGTGGCAGGAGTCTTGGTACCATTTGTATTTGTAACGAGAGCCCTACAATCTTCAGCAAGATGACCCTTTCGATTACATTTGTTGCATACCACATTACAGTAGCCAGAGTGATGTTTATGGCATCGGTTACATAAAGGATTTTGTCCTTTGTAACCAAAGCTTAAACCACTACCCGCACCTTGCGTGATTTCTTGTTTCTTAAAAGATTGTTGTTGGTTACCTCGATCATAATTTCCATTCCACTTTCTTTTGTTACCTGATACCTTCACATCAGTATTGGATACTTTCTTATCCATGATGACCTGATTCATTAGCTCGTTTGCCATGGTTATAGCTTCATGAATTGTCTTAGGTTTCGATGCTGTAACATTTGCCTTGACCTTTTTGGGCAAACCATCTTTGTACATTTCAATCTTCCGTTCTTCGGTTGGAACCAATTCAGGACATAGCAAAACTAATTCCATGAATCGCTGATTGTAGTTGGTGATTTCAGTACCAACAACCTTCAGGCTTCGTAATTCATCTTCCAACTTCCTAACCTCGTTCCTTGGACAATACTCGTTGATTAACATTATTTTGAATTCTTCCCATGGGGTATCATAAGCTACATCTCCTCCTACAGCCTTCAAGTAATTTTTCCACCACGTGAGTGCACTATCTTGTAAAGTGCACGATGCATACTTGGTCATGTCCTTTTCAACACAACCACTTATTTTAAACACAGTCTCCATCTTTTCTATCCACCGGGTTAAACCGATCGGTCCTTCCGTTCCACTGAATGATGAGGGCTTGCAAGCTTGAAAAGTCTTGTAGGTACATCCTACACGAGGATTTGGGTTAACTGCAGCAGCTCTTGCAGCTTCGACCCATAACATTCTGTCGTTCACTCGCTGGTTGATGAATTCCTCGACTTCTTGTTCCGTCATTCGATTCAATCGCGCCATTTCCTAATGAAAGAAAATAATTATTCACATGGAATATTATAGATGTAGTGTGTATTTATAGTACATTATAGCTTGTTAACAATATGAACCAGGTATTATTATAAAAGCCTTTTCTTCTTATTAGCATTTTATAATTATATCTAGGGTAGTACCTACCCGTTAATGTTCATACTTAATAGCTTAGTACAGAACCAATTACTACAATCTAAATAATACTTAACCATGGAAAATTATTGCATTTCATACTTCACTATTTTACATATGCTTATCTTACATCGAACATTAAGCAAACCACACTAATAATATTATACAAAACATTATATGATCCCATGGTTTAATACGGCAGCGCATCGTTTGGTCTATTTTCTAGGACGTTTAGGTTCAAGGAATGGCCTAACGCTTATCCTAGCTGTCTGCCTATATTTTGGCTGTGGGGCTGAAGAACTAGATGCCGGGATAGAACGAATAGGAATAGCGGGAATAGGGGTGGTAGTGTCTAGTGGAGTTGGTGCCACATCATCCTTACTAAACTCATGATTTGAATTTTCTAATTCATTAGCCTTTCGTTTCTTTCCTAGTTCGAACTTGTCTTTCGTAATTTCTTGTATTTCTTCCTCGGGTTCACTTTCCTCCTCGGGTTCACTTTCCTCCTCGGGTTCACTTTCCTCCTCGGGTTCACTTTCCGGGTTCTTTATTGTTGGTTCATCCGGAATTTGTGAGTCTTCCCCAAAGATATTATTTTCGTCATCGGATAGGTTAATGACTGAAACACCATCTGAAGATTCTGATTCGGAGTCGCTGAATGTGATAATAAGTTTTGAGCCCGACATCTATCACACAACAACTAACCCATTAGTACTACATAATATTTACATATAAATTTTAACCAACAATGATAAGCAATGGTTGTTAAATCAGATCCGGTCAAAGTCCAGACTTACTAATGTATCCTAACGACTTATCAGTTAGACACACTAATGCAAACCTGGTTCGCTAAGACCACCGCTCTGATACCACATGTCATAACCCGTCCTTAACCATAAGAACGAGTTAGATAACGTATGATTTCATTGCGAGGTATTGACCTCTATATGCGACATTTTTAAAAGAACAACTGCATTTATTTTACATTACAAACCATAACCCTTATGTTAATACAAGCTTTAGACAATATAAAGATGATTATCGTTTAGCGATAATCTTAGACTTACAAACTTTACATGTGATGATAACAATACGATTTCTAGCATATTTTACATTACAATTCCTCGGATATGCAGTTTTATTTTTGACACAAATATGCATACTCAAGATCTTGCTTAAATTCAACATGTTGCAGCGGAAGCTTTTAGTTATCACCTGAGAATAGACATGTTTAAAACGTCAACATAAAGTTGGTGAGATATAGGTTTAATGCCGGCAGCGATATAAATATAGACCACAAGATTTCATATGTAAACATTTTAATAAAAATATTCTAAGTGGTTGAGCACTTGGTAACCATACTTAACATTTAATCACGTCGCATATTCCCTTTATTATGAAATCTTACTACACCGTACCAAGTGTAGTCACGAAACGAAGTACTGTGCAACCGTTGAATACTGGTCGTCCAGTCCGGTTGGGGTTGTCAGGCCCGATAGATCTATCAACAGGATTCGCGTTTACAATACCACTGTAAATAGTAGTTACCAAGCTACAGGGAAGTATGCCAGTGGTACAACTCAACGTAGAATATATTTTTCAGTTACTTGTGTCCATAACGTAAAACATAAAATACATGTATTCTCATCCCGAAATACTTAGAGTTTAAAAGTGGGACTATATACTCACTTTTGCCTTGAAGATATATATATTTTGACTTGGTCTCCGGTTGATATCACGAACCTATCCATATATAGTTTATCAATATATTTCCATTTTAAACAATCGTCACATATATATACTTATTATACTTTTAATAGTTTTAATAATTTCTTAGTCCGTAGTTAGCAGTCCGATGTTAGTAATTCAATTTTAATGGTTCATATTTAGGTGTTTAATAAATAAAACCCCCATCGAAATAAATAAAACCCCATCGTATTTGTATTGGTCGGGATTAATCTTGACCCACGGTACCGGTGTTGTCAAATGACGTGTTGCGTACATAAAGTACCGGTGTTGTCAAATGACGTGTTGCGTACAATCATGGGATCTTATGATTAATCTTCTCGTATTGTTTACGGGTGGTCCTGAAATATATAAAATTAAATTATGAGTACATATATATAAAATATCATGTTATTTTAGAAAGATGTGATTCATTTAATTTTTCTCCAATTATTTTCGTGACTAAACTAGTTTTGGATATCCGATCTTGTTTTGGTCATAGTTTCTTCGTTACAACTCCGTTTTCGTTGGTTCAACTTGCCACTTCCTTGGATCGAGTCCCTCTTTAAGAATATGAACTGTAAATACCTTAGTTTGTATTCGAAATCACAGGTCATAGGTCAAACTTTGGTGAAACTTATGAAGTTAATCATTTTCCATCATATAAACAATATTAAATGATTATTTTTCTAAAAATACTTATACTTTGAGTTAAATCATGAAATTTTTATGTGTTATCATATTCATAGTAAATATCATTTTTCCAGAAAATAAACCTCCAATTCAAGGTTCAAAATAGTTTTTAATTATCCAACCCAAAACCGCCCCCGGTTGCACTCCGACGTCGTAAAAACAGTTTTTTAAGGTGTTCTTTGAAAAACCAAGTTATACCTTGTTAAATTAGCATATATTTATGATATATTACATGTCTTGAAGTATTTAAAAGTTAAGTTAGAAGGATCTATTTAGTTTGCAAACAAGTTTGAAAACATTCAAACTATGTTCTTGTTGTTAAAATTTTATACCATAAAATAAGATAGCTATATATATATGAATCGAATAAGGTTATGAACAAAGTTACTACCTCAAGTTACTTGGACAAGATTGCTGTAAAAGAGGAGTAAAAACCTAGAACCAAAAGAGTAATGGAATTGGATGAAAGATTGGAAGTAAACTTGTGTTCTTGGAAGGATTCTTGAAGTGTTTTTGTAAGGGTTTTCTTATGATGATTAAGTGATGTTTTTGGAACTAGATCTTCATGGTTGTGAGCTGAGATGGTTAAGGGGTTTAAGGCTCATAAGTGTGTGTTTTTAGCTAGAGAATTGAAGTAAAAATGAATCAAAATGATGATCCCCCATGGCTCTTTAAAAACGTGAATGGGGGGGGGGGGGAACCAAGACAAGATTTTAGTTTGTAATTTTATGTATTTAGTCAAGCAATCATACAAAAGTAATTACCTTATACATAAGGCATGAACAAGGGCTGGTTGGTGGTGATTTGATGTGTATTTACCAATAGTAAATACGTATAGAAGCTAGGTATGATACGAGTACATATACTCTAGATATACGTATAGAAATCTTGTGAAAACGGAATGAGAATTCAAATATAGCTATCTTTTGTGAATATACTTATATGGTTTTATGTATTTAAGTCCTTAAAAAGTGATTAAATACATTATATATACGATATATGTATAAACATTATAGGTCATAAGTATTTATGTCAAATAACGTTACGTATGGTTATCGTTTTGAAAACTTAAGTTAGTAGTTTCAAAATATACTTATAACTTATTGTTATTAATACAAAATGAGATATTAAAACATCCATAAATCATGTTAAATATGTATATATACATATATATACACAAACGTATAATTATCATATATTATATAGTTCGTGATATCATCGGTCAAACTAGACGGTCAAACGTTGTGTAAAACTCTTTTCGAAAACATAAGTTTCAATAATTTGGATTGCTTATCATGTTGGTAAGGTTTAATTTATGTAAATATTAATCTTATAAGTATAGATTGATCGAAAAATTCCGGGTCATTACATTTGTCGACCATCGAGGCCGAGTATATGGCTATTGCGGAAGCTTCTAAGGAGCTTGTTTGGTTGAAGAACTTCTTGTGTGAGTTGGGTAAAAGACAAGACAATTGTGTCTTATATTGTGACAACCAAAGTGCAATCAATCTCGCGTAGAATCCGGTGTTTCATAATCGTACGAAACACATTGATTTGAGGTATCATTTTATTCGAGAACGTATTGAGAATGGTACTTTGATATTGGAGAAAGTCCTTGGTATGAAGAATCCGGCGGATGTGTTTACTAAGGTGGTGTAAATGGACAAGTTGAGGTTTTGCATAGCCTCAACGGGTCTTCTCATGAACTAATGAGAAGGTGGAGACCGACTAAGGAGATAGAGAGATGATGATTCGATTCTAACAAGAAGTGTTGAAGACCTTGTATCGAAAGTCTGCTTATCCGGCGTATGTGATAGGAGTGTTCGTGTCCCAAATGGAGTAAAGGGTGCTTTGTCGATCTTGGTTAGTTTGTATGATGGGTTGACAATGTGAGTCATGGTTTTGACTATCTTCAAGTGGGAGAATGTTGAATGTGAAGAATATCAAAACAAAAGGATTCAGACGAACAGGGAGGCGCGCCGCGGCCTTAGAAGGCGCGCCGAGGCCTTGGAAGGCGCGACGCGGCCCAAACACGTGATGTAATGACCCGGAATTTTTCGATCAATCTATACTTATAAGATTAATATTTACATAAATTAAACCTTACCAACATGATAAGCAATCCAAATTATTGAAACTTATGTTTTCGAAAAGAGTTTTACACAACGTTTGACCGTCTAGTTTGACCGATGATATCACGAACTATATAATATATGATAATTATACGTTTGTGTATATATATGTATATATACATATTTAACATGATTTATGGATGTTTTAATATCTCATTTTGTATTAATAACAATAAGTTATAAGTATATTTTGAAACTACTAACTTAAGTTTTCAAAACGATAACCATACGTAACGTTATTTGACATAAATACTTATGACCTATAATGTTTATACATATATCGTATATATAATGTATTTAATCACTTTTTAAGGACTTAAATACATAAAACCATATAAGTATATTCACAAAAGATAGCTATATTTGAATTCTCATTCCGTTTTCACAAGATTTCTATACGTATATCTAGAGTATATGTACTCGTATCATACCTAGCTTCTATACGTATTTACTATTGGTAAATACACATCAAATCACCACCAACCAGCCCTTGTTCATGCCTTATGTATAAGGTAATTACTTTTGTATGATTGCTTGACTAAATACATAAAATTACAAACTAAAATCTTGTCTTGGTTCCCCCCCCCCCCATTCACGTTTTTAAAGAGCCATGGGGGATCATCATTTTGATTCATTTTTACTTCAATTCTCTAGCTAAAAACACACACACTTATGAGCCTTAAACCCCTTAACCATCTCAGCTCACAACCATGAAGATCTATGTAGTGACCCGAACTTTTCCATGTTTATATATATTAATTGAGATTGATGTTTACATGATTAAATGTTTCCAACATGTTAAGCAATCAAACTTGTTAAGACTTGATTAATTGAAATAGGTTTCATATAGACAATTGACCACCCAAGTTGACCGGTGATTCACGAACGTTAAAACTTGTAAAAAAACTATATGATGACATATATATGGTTATATATATAGTTAACATGGTATTATGATAAGTAAACATATCATTAATTATATTAACAATGAACTACATATGTAAAAACAAGACTACTAACTTAATGATTTTGAAACGAGACATATATGTAACGTTTATCGTTGTAACGACATTTAATGTATATATATCATATTAAGAGATATTCGTACATCATAATATCATGATAATATAATAATTTAAAATCTCTTTTGATATTATAAACATTGGGTTAACAACATTTAACAAGATCGTTAACCTAAAGGTTTCAAAACAACACTTACATGTAACGACTAACGATGACTTAACGACTCAGTTAAAATGTATATACATGTAGTGTTTTAATATGTATTTATACACTTTTGAAAGACTTCAATACACTTATCAAAATACTTCTACTTAACAAAAATGCTTACAATTACATTCTCGTTCAGTTTCATCAACAATTCTACTCGTATGCACCCGTATTCGTACTCGTACAATACACAGCTTTTAGATGTATGTACTATTGGTATATACACTCCAATGATCAGCTCTTAGCAGCCCATTTGAGTCACCTAACACATGTGGGAACCATCATTTGGCAACTAGCATGAAATATCTCATAAGATTACAAAAATATGAGTAATCATTCATGACTTATTTACATGAAAACAAAATTACATATCCTTTATATCTAATCCATACACCAACGACCAAAAACACCTACAAACACTTTCATTCTTCAATTTTCTTCATCTAATTGAACTCTCTCAAGTTCTATCTTCAAGTTCTAAGTGTTCTTCATAAATTCCAAAAGTTCTAGTTTCATAAAATCAAGAATACTTTCAAGTTTGCTAGCTCACTTCCAATCTTGTAAGGTGATCATCCAACCTCAAGAAATCTTTGTTTCTTACAGTAGGTTATCATTCTAATACAAGGTAATAATCATATTCAAACTTTGGTTCAATTTCTATAACTATAACAATCTTATTTCAAGTGATGATCTTACTTGAACTTGTTTTCGTGTCATGATTTTGCTTCAAGAACTTTGAGCCATCCAAGGATCCATTGAAGCTAGATCCATTTTTCTCTTTTCCAGTAGGTTCATCCAAGGAACTTAAGGTAGTAATGATGTTCATAACATCATTCGATTCATACATATAAAGCTATCTTATTCGAAGGTTTAAACTTGTAATCACTAGAACATAGTTTAGTTAATTCTAAACTTGTTCGCAAACAAAAGTTAATCCTTCTAACTTGACTTTTAAAATCAACTAAACACATGTTCTATATCTATATGATATGCTAACTTAATGATTTAAAACCTGGAAACACGAAAAACACCGTAAAACCGGATTTACGCCGTCGTAGTAACACCGCGGGCTGTTTTGGGTTAGTTAATTAAAAACTATGATAAACTTTGATTTAAAAGTTGTTATTCTGAGAAAATGATTTTTATTATGAACATGAAACTATATCCAAAAATTATGGTTAAACTCAAAGTGGAAGTATGTTTTTCTAAAATGGTCATCTAGACGTCGTTCTTTCGACTGAAATGACTACCTTTACAAAAACGACTTGTAACTTATTTTTCCGACTAGAAACCTATAATTTTTTTTGTTTAGATTCATAAAATAGAGTTCAATATGAAACCATAGCAATTTTATTCACTCAAAACGGATTTAAAATGAAGAAGTTATGGGTAAAACAAGATTGGATAATTTTTCTCATTTTAGCTACGTGAAAATTGGTAACAAATCTATTCCAACCATAACTTAATCAACTTGTATTATATATTATGTAATCTTGAGATACCATAGACACGTATACAATGTTTCGACCTATCATGTCGACACATCTATATATATTTCGGAACAACCATAGACACTCTATATGTGAATGTTGGAGTTAGCTATACAGGGTTGAGGTTGATTCCAAAATATATATAGTTTGAGTTGTGATCAATACTGAGATACGTATACACTGGGTCGTGGATTGATTCAAGATAATATTTATCGATTTATTTCTGTACATCTAACTGCGGACAACTAGTTGTAGGTTACTAACGAGGACAGCTGACTTAATAAACTTAAAACATCAAAATATATTAAAAGTGTTGTAAATATATTTTGAACATACTTTGATATATATGTATATATTGTTATAGGTTCGTGAATCAACCAGTGGCCAAGTCTTACTTCCCGACGAAGTAAAAATCTGTGAAAGTGAGTTATAGTCCCACTTTTAAAATCTAATATTTTTGGGATGAGAATACATGCAGGTTTTATAAATGATTTACAAAATAGACACAAGTACGTGAAACTACATTCTATGGTTGAATTATCGAAATCGAATATGCCCTTTTTATTAAGTCTGGTAATCTAAGAATTAGGGAACAGACACCCTAATTGACGCGAATCCTAAAGATAGATCTATTGGGCCTAACAAACCCCATCCAAAGTACCGGATGCTTTAGTACTTCGAAATTTATATCATATCCGAAGGGTGTCCCGGAATGATGGGGATATTCTTATATATGCATCTTGTTATTGTCGGTTACCAGGTGTTCACCATATGAATGATTTTTATCTCTATGTATGGGATGTGTATTGAAATATGAAATCTTGTGGTCTATTGTTACGATTTGATATATATAGGTTAAACCTATAACTCACCAACATTTTTGTTGACGTTTTAAGCATGTTTATTCTCAGGTGATTATTAAGAGCTTCCGCTGTCGCATACTTAAATAAGGACAAGATTTGGAGTCCATGCTTGTATGATATTGTGTAAAAACTGCATTCAAGAAACTTATTTTGTTGTAACATATTTGTATTGTAAACCATTATGTAATGGTCGTGTGTAAACAGGATATTTTAGATTATCATTATTTGATAATCTACGTAAAGCTTTTTAAACCTTTATTGATGAAATAAAGGTTATGGTTTGTTTAAAAATGAATGCAGTCTTTGAAAAACGTCTCATATAGAAGTCAAAACCTCGCAACGAAATCAATTAATATGGAACGTTTTTAATCAATAAGAACGGGACATTTCAATCTAGTTCCAAAAATATCACTTAATCATCATAAGAAAACCCTTACAAAAACACTTCAAGAATCCTTCCAAGAACACAAGTTTACTTCCAATCTTTCATCCAATTCCATTACTCTTTTGGTTCTAGGTTTTTACTCCTCTTTTACAGCAATCTTGTCCAAGTAACTTGAGGTAGTAACTTTGTCCATAACCTTATTCGATTCATATATATATAGCTATCTTATTTTATGGTATAAAATTTTAACAACAAGAACATAGTTTGAATGTTTTCAAACTTGTTTGCAAACTAAATAGATCCTTCTAACTTAACTTTTAAAATACTTCAAGACATGTAATATATCATAAATATATGCTAATTTAACAAGGTATAACTTGGTTTTTCAAAGAACACCTTAAAAAACTGTTTTTACGACGTCGGAGTGCAACCGGGGGCGGTTTTGGGTTGGATAATTAAAAACTATTTTGAACCTTGAATTGGAGGTTTATTTTCTGGAAAAATGATATTTACTATGAATATGATAACACATAAAAATTTCATGATTTAACTCAAAGTATAAGTATTTTTAGAAAAATAATCATTTAATATTGTTTATATGATGGAAAATGATTAACTTCATAAGTTTCACCAAAGTTTGACCTATGACCTGTGATTTCGAATACAAACTAAGGTATTTACAGTTCATATTCTTAAAGAGAGACTCGATCCAAGGAAGTGGCAAGTTGAACCAACGAAAACGGAGTTGTAACGAAGAAACTATGACCAAAACAAGATCGGATATCCAAAACTAGTTTAGTCTCGAAAATAATTGGAGAAAAATTAAATGAATCACATCTTTCTAAAATAACATGATATTTTATATATATGTACTCATAATTTAATTTTATATATTTCAGGACCACCCGTAAACAATACGAGAAGATTAATCATAAGATCCCATGATTGTACGCAACACGTCATTTGACAACACCGGTACTTTATGTACGCAACATGTCATTTGACAACACCGGTACCGTGGGTCAAGATTAATCCCGACCAATACAAATACGATGGGGTTTTATTTATTTTGATGGGGGTTTTATTTATTAAACACCTAAATATGAACCATTAAAATTGAATTACTAACATCGGACTGTTAACTACGGACTAAGAAATTATTAAAACTATTAAAAGTATAATAAGTATATATATGTGACGATTGTTTAAAATGGAAATATATTGATAAACTATATATGGATAGGTTCGTGATATCAACCGGAGACCAAGTCAAAATATATATATCTTCAAGGCAAAAGTGAGTATATAGTCCCACTTTTAAACTCTAAGTATTTCGGGATGAGAATACATGTATTTTATGTTTTACGTTATGGACACAAGTAACTGAAAAATATATTCTACGTTGAGTTGTACCACTGGCATACTTCCCTGTAGCTTGGTAACTACTATTTACAGCGGTATTGTAAACGCGAATCCTGTTGATAGATCTATCGGGCCTGACAACCCCAACCGGACTGGACGACCAGTATTCAACGGTTGCACAGTACTTCGTTTCGTGACTACACTTGGTACGGTGTAGTAAGATTTCATAATAAAGGGAATATGCGACGTGATTAAATGTTAAGTATGGTTACCAAGTGCTCAACCACTTAGAATATTTTTATTAAAATGTTTACATATGAAATCTTGTGGTCTATATTTATATCGCTGCCGGCATTAAACCTATATCTCACCAACTTTATGTTGACGTTTTAAACATGTCTATTCTCAGGTGATAACTAAAAGCTTCCGCTGCAACATGTTGAATTTAAGCAAGATCTTGAGTATGCATATTTGTGTCAAAAATAAAACTGCATATCCGAGGAATTGTAATGTAAAATATGCTAGAAATCGTATTGTTATCATCACATGTAAAGTTTGTAAGTCTAAGATTATCGCTAAACGATAATCATCTTTATATTGTCTAAAGCTTGTATTAACATAAGGGTTATGGTTTGTAATGTAAAATAAATGCAGTTGTTCTTTTAAAAATGTCGCATATAGAGGTCAATACCTCGCAATGAAATCATACGTTATCTAACTCGTTCTTATGGTTAAGGACGGGTTATGACATGTGGTATCAGAGCGGTGGTCTTAGCGAACCAGGTTTGCATTAGTGTGTCTAACTGATAAGTCGTTAGGATACATTAGTAAGTCTGGACTTTGACCGGATCTGATTTAACAACCATTGCTTATCATTGTTGGTTAAAATTTATATGTAAATATTATGTAGTACTAATGGGTTAGTTGTTGTGTGATAGATGTCGGGCTCAAAACTTATTATCACATTCAGCGACTCCGAATCAGAATCTTCAGATGGTGTTTCAGTCATTAACCTATCCGATGACGAAAATAATATCTTTGGGGAAGACTCACAAATTCCGGATGAACCAACAATAAAGAACCCGGAAAGTGAACCCGAGGAGGAAAGTGAACCCGAGGAGGAAAGTGAACCCGAGGAGGAAAGTGAACCTGAGGAAGAAATACAAGAAATTACGAAAGACAAGTTCGAACTAGGAAAGAAACGAAAGGCTAATGAATTAGAAAATTCAAATCCTGAGTTTAGTAAGGATGATGTGGCACCAACTCCACTAGACACTACCACCCCTATTCCCGCTATTCCTATTCGTTCTATCCCGGCATCTAGTTCTTCAGCCCCACAGCCAAAATATAGGCAGACAGCTAGGATAAGCGTTATGCCATTCCTTGAACCTAAACGTCCTAGAAAATAGACCAAACGATGCGCTGCCGTATTAAACCATGGGATCATATAATGTTTTGTATAATATTATTAGTGTGGTTTGCTTAATGTTCGATGTAAGATAAGCATATGTAAAATAGTGAAGTATGAAATGCAATAATTTTCCATGGTTAAGTATTATTTAGATTGTAGTAATTGGTTCTGTACTAAGCTATTAAGTATGAACATTAACGGGTAGGTACTACCCTAGATATAATTATAAAATGCTAATAAGAAGAAAAGGCTTTTATAATAATACCTGGTTCATATTGTTAACAAGCTATAATGTACTATAAATACACACTACATCTATAATATTCCATGTGAATAATTATTTTCTTTCATTAGGAAATGGCGCGATTGAATCGAATGACGGAACAAGAAGTCGAGGAATTCATCAACCAGCGAGTGAACGACAGAATGTTATGGGTCGAAGCTGCAAGAGCTGCTGCAGTTAACCCAAATCCTCGTGTAGGATGTACCTACAAGACTTTTCAAGCTTGCAAGCCCTCGTCATTCAGTGGAACGGAAGGACCGATCGGTTTAACCCGGTGGATAGAAAAGATGGAGACTGTGTTTAAAATCAGTGGTTGTGTTGAAAAGGACATGACCAAGTATGCATCGTGCACTTTACAAGATAGTGCACTCACGTGGTGGAAAAATTACTTGAAGGCTGTAGGAGGAGATGTAGCTTATGATACCCCATGGGAAGAATTCAAAATAATGTTAATCAACGAGTATTGTCCAAGGAACGAGGTTAGGAAGTTGGAAGATGAATTACGAAGCCTGAAGGTTGTTGGTACTGAAATCACCAACTACAATCAGCGATTCATGGAATTAGTTTTGCTATGTCCTGAATTGATTCCAACCGAAGAACGGAAGATTGAAATGTACAAAGATGGTTTGCCCAAAAAGGTCAAGGCAAATGTTACAGCATCGAAACCTAAGACAATTCATGAAGCTATAACCATGGCAAACGAGCTAATGGATCAGGTCATCATGGATAAGAAAGTATCCAATACTGATGTGAAGGTATCAGGTAACAAAAGAAAGTGGAATGGAAATTATGATCGAGGTAACCAACAACAATCTTTTAAGAAACAAGAAATCACGCAAGGTGCGGGTAGTGGTTTAAGCTTTGGTTACAAAGGACAAAATCCTTTATGTAACCGATGCCATAAACATCACTCTGGCTACTGTAATGTGGTATGCAACAAATGTAATCGAAAGGGTCATCTTGCTGAAGATTGTAGGGCTCTCGTTACAAATACAAATGGTACCAAGACTCCTGCCACCAATGCAAATAGAACTGCTTTGGCTACCATTACTTGTTATGGGTGTGGAAAAAAAGGTCACTATAAGAGCCAGTGTCCGAATCCAGAGAAGAATAATGGATCTGCACGTGGAAGAGCATTTGTTATTAATGCTAGAGAGGCGTGTGAAGACCCGGAGCTTGTTACGGGTACGTTTACCATTAATAACTTATCCGCATCTATTATATTTGATACTGGTGCCGATAGAAGTTACGTGAGTAGAGGCTTTTACGCTAAATTGAATTGTTCATCATTACCTCTAGATGCTAAGTACATGATTGAGTTAGCTAATGGTAAACTAATTAAAGCCGATAAAATTTGCCGTGATTGTAAAATAAATTTAGCCGGAGAAACATTTAAAATTGACTTAATACCCGTAGAATTAGGAAGTTTTGATGTAATAGTCGGCATGGACTGGATGTCCAAAGTAGGAGCTGAAGTTGTGTGTGCCAAGAAGGCAATTCGCATTCCTTGTAAGGATAAAATGCCGGTGATGATTTATGGAGAGAAGGGTAACTCAAAGCTAAAACTCATTAGCTGTTTGAAAGCCAAGAAGTGTTTAGAAAAGGGATGTTATGCTATTCTAGCACATGTTAATGAAGTCGAAAAGAAAGAAAAAGAGAAGTGCATCAACGACGTGCCTGTGGCAAGAGATTTTCCTGAAGTTTTTCCGGAAGATTTGCCGGGATTACCTCCATTTAGATCTGTAGAATTTCAAATAGATTTAGTACCAGGAGCTGCACCAGTTGCCCGCGCTCCATATAGACTTGTACCGTCCGAGTTAAAAGAACTTCAGAGTCAGTTAAAAGAATTACTGGATCGTGGATTCATACGACCAAGTACTTCACCGTGGGGAGCTCCGATTCTATTTGTTAAAAAGAAAGATGGATCTTTTAGGATGTGTATAGATTATCGTGAATTAAATAAGTTAACTATCAAGAATCGGTATCCACTACCGAGAATTGACGACTTATTTGATCAACTCCAAGGATCATGTGTGTACTCGAAAATTGACCTAAGATCGGGCTATCATCAATTACGCGTCAAAGAAGAAGATATACCGAAAACTGCTTTTCGGACACGTTATGGTCATTACGAATTCTTGGTCATGCCGTTTGGGTTGACAAATGCGCCAGCTGTATTCATGGACCTCATGAATCGAGTTTGTAGTCCATATTTAGATAAGTTTGTTATCGTTTTCATTGATGATATTCTTATCTATTCCAAGAGTGAGCAAGAGCATGAGCATCATTTAAGGTTGATATTAGAGTTGTTGAGAAAAGAACAGCTATATGCTAAATTTTCTAAATGTGCTTTCTGGTTGAAAGAAGTGCAATTTCTTGGCCACGTTGTTAGTAGCAAAGGAATTCAGGTTGATCCAGCAAAAATTGAAGCCATTGAAAAATGGGAGACTCCTAAGACACCAACGCAGATACGCCAATTTTTGGGTTTAGCCGGTTATTATAGAAGGTTTATTCAAGATTTTTCCCGAATAGCTAAGCCGTTGACAGCGTTAACGCAAAAAGGGGAGAAATATGAATGGACATCTGAGCAGGAGAGTGCATTTCAATTACTAAAGAAGAAGTTAACTACGGCGCCTATTTTATCGTTACCAGAAGGGAACGATGATTTTGAAATATATTGTGACGCTTCGCGACAAGGTTTTGGTTGCGTTCTTATGCAACGAAAGAAAGTTATTGCATACGCATCCCGACAATTGAAGATTCACGAGCGGAATTATACGACGCATGATTTAGAACTGGGAGCAGTCGTGTTTGCATTGAAGATATGGAGACACTACTTGTATGGGGTTAAATGCACTGTGTTCACTGATCATAAAAGTCTTCAACATATTTTTGATCAGAAACAGCTGAACATGAGGCAACGTAGGTGGGTCGAGCTGATAAACGACTATGATTGTGAAATTCGTTATCATCCCGGGAAGGCGAACGTGGTGGCCGATGCTCTAAGCAGAAAGGAACGAGAACCAATTCGAGTACGAGCAATGAACATAAAAATTCGCATGAATCTCAACTCACAAATCAAAGAAGTTCAACGAGAAGCACTTACTAAAGAAAACATAAGAAATGAAATAATGAAGAAGTATGAGAAGCAACTCGTTATACGGGAAGACGGAATTCGATATTTTGCAAACCGTATTTGGGTACCGAAGTTGGGTGGATTAAGGAAGTTGATATTGAATGAGGCACATAAGACAAGATACTCGATACATCCTGGAGTTGGAAAGATGTACCAAGATCTTAAGACACATTATTGGTGGCCTAATTTAAAGACAGACATTGCAACATATGTTGGGGAGTGTTTAACTTGTTCCAAAGTCAAAGCAGAACACCAGAAGCCGTCAGGGTTACTTCAACAACCAGAAATCCCAGAATGGAAATGGGATGGTATTACCATGGATTTCATCACGAAGTTACCAAAGACTGCCTGGGGATACGACACCATTTGGGTGATTGTTGATCGTCTCACCAAATCTGCACATTTCTTGCCTATAAAGGAAACGGATAGAATGGAGAAACTATTACGATTGTATATAAAGGAAATTGTTTCAAGGCATGGAATACCTATTTCCATTATATCCGATCGTGATAGTAGGTTTACATCAAAGTTCTGGCAATCGCTACAAGAGGCCCTAGGAACTCGTTTGGATATGAGCACCGCATATCATCCGCAAACCGACGGGCAGAGTGAAAGAACGATTCAAACTCTTGAAGACATGCTCAGGGCATGTGTGATCGATTTTGGAAATGGATGGGATAAATATCTACCATTAGCAGAATTCTCGTATAATAATAGTTATCATGCGAGCATTAAAGCTGCGCCATTCGAAGCACTGTATGGAAGGAAGTGTAGATCTCCTATCTGTTGGAATGAAGTAGGAGATCGACAATTAACTGGTCCCGAGATCATACATGAAACTACAGAAAAGATAGTACAAATTAAGGAAAGATTGAAAACAGCCCGTAGTCGCCAAAAGAGCTACGCCGATGTTCGAAGGAAACCATTAGAGTTTCAGATCGGTGACATGGTTATGATAAAGGTGTCACCATGGAAAGGTGTAATACATTTCGGAAAAAGGGGTAAACTGAACCCAAGGTACGTAGGCCCGTTCAAGATTATCGAACGCATTGGACCGGTAGCTTATCGACTCGAGTTACCACAACAACTCGCTGGAGTACATAATACATTTCACGTCTCAAACCTTAAGAAGTGTCTTGCAAAGGAAGATCTCATCATTCCTCTTGAAGAAATCCATGTCGACGAGAAACTACAATTCATCGAAGAACCAATCGAAATCATCGATCGTGAAGTTAAACGGCTCAAGCAGAGCAACATACCGATCGTTAAGGTTCGTTGGAATGCTCGAAGAGGTCCTGAGTTTACTTGGGAACGAGAGGAACAGATGAAACAAAAGTATCCACACTTGTTTCTCGATGACGCAAAATAGGTACAATTTTAAAATTTCGGGACGAAATTTATTTAACGGGTAGGTACTGTAATGTCCCGGAATTTTTCGATCAATCTATACTTATAAGATTAATATTTATATAAATTAAACCTTACCAACATGATAAGCAATCCAAATTATTGAAACTTATGTTTTCGAAAAGAGTTTTACACAACGTTTGACCGTCTAGTTTGACCGATGATATCACGAACTATATAATATATGATAATTATACGTTTGTGTATATATATGTATATATACATATTTAACATGATTTATGGATGTTTTAATATCTCATTTTGTATTAATAACAATAAGTTATAAGTATATTTTGAAACTACTAACTTAAGTTTTCAAAACGATAACCATACGTAACGTTATTTGACATAAATACTTATGACCTATAATGTTTATACATATATCGTATATATAATGTATTTAAGCACTTTTTAAGGACTTAAATACATAAAACCATATAAGTATATTCACAAAAGATAGCTATATTTGAATTCTCATTCCGTTTTCACAAGATTTCTATACGTATATCTAGAGTATATGTACTCGTATCATACCTAGCTTCTATACGTATTTACTATTGGTAAATACACATCAAATCACCACCAACCAGCCCTTGTTCATGCCTTATGTATAAGGTAATTACTTTTGTATGATTGCTTGACTAAATACATAAAATTACAAACTAAAATCTTGTCTTGGTTCCCCCCCCATTCACGTTTTTAAAGAGCCATGGGGGATCATCATTTTGATTCATTTTTACTTCAATTCTCTAGCTAAAAACACACACACTTATGAGCCTTAAACCCCTTAACCATCTCAGCTCACAACCATGAAGATCTAGTTCCAAAAACATCACTTAATCATCATAAGAAAACCCTTACAAAAACACTTCAAGAATCCTTCCAAGAACACAAGTTTACTTCCAATCTTTCATCCAATTCCATTACTCTTTTGGTTCTAGGTTTTTACTCCTCTTTTACAGCAATCTTGTCCAAGTAACTTGAGGTAGTAACTTTGTTCATAACCTTATTCGATTCATATATATATAGCTATCTTATTTTATGGTATAAAATTTTAACAACAAGAACATAGTTTGAATGTTTTCAAACTTGTTTGCAAACTAAATAGATCCTTCTAACTTAACTTTTAAAATACTTCAAGACATGTAATATATCATAAATATATGCTAATTTAACAAGGTATAACTTGGTTTTTCAAAGAACACCTTAAAAAACTGTTTTTACGACGTCGGAGTGCAACCGGGGGCGGTTTTGGGTTGGATAATTAAAAACTATTTTGAACCTTGAATTGGAGGTTTATTTTCTGGAAAAATGATATTTACTATGAATATGATAACACATAAAAATTTCATGATTTAACTCAAAGTATAAGTATTTTTAGAAAAATAATCATTTAATATTGTTTATATGATGGAAAATGATTAACTTCATAAGTTTCACCAAAGTTTGACCTATGACCTGTGATTTCGAATACAAACTAAGGTATTTACAGTTCATATTCTTAAAGAGGGACTCGATCCAAGGAAGTGGCAAGTTGAACCAACGAAAACGGAGTTGTAACGAAGAAACTATGACCAAAACAAGATCGGATATCCAAAACTAGTTTAGTCACGAAAATAATTGGAGAAAAATTAAATGAATCACATCTTTCTAAAATAACATGATAGTTTATATATATGTACTCATAATTTAATTTTATATATTTCAGGACCACCCGTAAACAATACGAGAAGATTAATCATAAGACCCCATGATTGTACGCAACACGTCATTTGACAACACCGGTACTTTATGTACGCAACACGTCATTTGACAACACCGGTACCGTGGGTCAAGATTAATCCCGACCAATACAAATACGATGGGGGTTTTATTTATTAAACACCTAAATATGAACCATTAAAATTGAATTACTAACATCGGACTGCTAACTACGGACTAAGAAATTATTAAAACTATTAAAAGTATAATAAGTATATATATGTGACGATTGTTTAAAATGGAAATATATTGATAAACTATATATGGATAGGTTCGTGATATCAACCGGAGACCAAGTCAAAATATATATATCTTCAAGGCAAAAGTGAGTATATAGTCCCACTTTTAAACTCTAAGTATTTCGGGATGAGAATACATGTATTTTATGTTTTACGTTATGGACACAAGTAACTGAAAAATATATTCTACGTTGAGTTGTACCACTGGCATACTTCCCTGTAGCTTGGTAACTACTATTTACAGCGGTATTGTAAACGCGAATCCTGTTGATAGATCTATCGGGCCTGACAACCCCAACCGGACTGGACGACCAGTATTCAACGGTTGCACAGTACTTCGTTTCGTGACTACACTTGGTACGGTGTAGTAAGATTTCATAATAAAGGGAATATGCGACGTGATTAAATGTTAAGTATGGTTACCAAGTGCTCAACCACTTAGAATATTTTTATTAAAATGTTTACATATGAAATCTTGTGGTCTATATTTATATCGCTGCCGGCATTAAACCTATATCTCACCAACTTTATGTTGACGTTTTAAACATGTCTATTCTCAGGTGATAACTAAAAGCTTCCGCTGCAACATGTTGAATTTAAGCAAGATCTTGAGTATGCATATTTGTGTCAAAAATAAAACTGCATATCCGAGGAATTGTAATGTAAAATATGCTAGAAATCGTATTGTTATCATCACATGTAAAGTTTGTAAGTCTAAGATTATCGCTAAACGATAATCATCTTTATATTGTCTAAAGCTTGTATTAACATAAGGGTTATGGTTTGTAATGTAAAATAAATGCAGTTGTTCTTTTAAAAATGTCGCATATAGAGGTCAATACCTCGCAATGAAATCATACGTTATCTAACTCGTTCTTATGGTTAAGGACGGGTTATGACACGTGAACAGAGCATCAAATTGGGAAAACCTATTGTTCGAAGTTTTGCCTTTGAGGCGCGGCGCGGCCCTATATAGCCGCGGTGCGGCTCGTCTGACGGGGAGTTTCCATGTTGACGTTTTTCTTGTTCTCCAAGGTGTTTCTTTGTTGTTTTTGGCCTATATAAGCATCCTATTGTAACCCTAATATCTATCTACGAATTATATCAATAAAATCTCCTTAGTTGGTCCGTAGATTAAAGTAATCGACATTCGATTACATATAATCACGTTAAATCTCGTGTTTTTCATTCTTTTATTATTGTTCTTTCGTTTGTCGATTGTAGAAGGGTAATTCTCTAGAATTACTAAATTGTTTGGGTCGTTAATCCTAACATTGTTTATATCTGTAACTATGTATATCTATTCCTAAATAGAGGATTTTGTTATAGTATAGAATTTGTATCCATGTATAACTCCATGTCATGTTGACCAAGATTTGTATCACTATATATATATATATATATATATATATATATATATATATATATATATATATATATATATATATATATATATATATATATGTTTTAAACAAATCATCAATAAAGTATAAAATTTCACTATCTTCTCTTTAAGATGAAGATTTCAAAAAGTGGTTAAAGTCTAGTCGTGATCGATCAATCAAGACCGGTCGACAACAACAAGAAAAAAGCCATACAAAATTCGTTGGCAGAAACCCAAATGAGGGAGATAGGTCTACGAAGCGTATGTCTTATGATGGAGATCGAAGTCCTCTTGTGTTCTCTAACCATAAAGTTTACTCCCTCTATTTATATAGAAGAGATTAAGGTTTTCACGTGAGAGGCTAGGCGTATCATCAATATATATGTCAGATATATTACTAGTAGAACCCTGTTATGTTAGATTTTACCGAGTAACTAAAACGCAAAATTGTTTTAACTCGTCGTGTAAAAAAAGTTAGACTTTATGATTTTAACTTGTTCTTAAGTCCGAAAATACTCGATACAAGTAGAAGCTAATTAAACATCATAATCATAATTCCTAAAAAATCAACTTGAAATCAGTGGTTGGTTGTGATGATGATCACAAACTTAATTTCAGTGTCGACGTGAATTATGATGATTGCGATGCATGCTAAAACTATTTCTGGTTAATCATTTCATTATTTCATTCGGATAACTTCATTATTCAGCAAAATTGCTCATTTATCCCCCACCAAGTTAAAATTTAATTTGCTTGCCGTCGTATTGAGCACACGACTACGATATTGCGTTACTCCGTATTAGGTAACTTTTGGGCTATAAAAAGGTAAAGTAAAGTAAAGTAAAGATTATATATATATATATATATATATATATATATATATATATATATAAATTAAAAATTATTTTCCTTCTGCCTAGCTTTTATACCTTCTCGTACTTAATTCAAAATAATTAATTATAATAATTCAAAATTATTTAATTTTAATAATTAAAATAATTATTAATAAGATTTAATAATAATTAATTAATAAGATTTAATTTTAATTTAAAAGTATTTAGATTAATGACATCACCCACCATGCTTAGATTTTTTTTTTAACAAAAGAATTAGTCTAATAATGATATCATCATTATAGAATTTTAATAGAAACTATAGATAATGAATATAAACTCGTAGATATGAAAAATGGGTTAAATTAAAACTGTATATATTTATAATTGATTTATTAAGAAATATAGGGAAAATATAGCTTAAGTATTTGCTTTTATTATTATTATTTTTTTCAAATTGTTTTAAAAATATAGAGATATCTTATTATTATTATTATTATTATTATTATTATTATTATTATTATTATTATTATTATTATTATTATTATTATTATTATTATTATTATTATTATTATTATTATTATTAACGACATAAAAGGTTATATAATAACCAGATATTATATACTTATATTAATTAATTATGGTGGAACTTTTACAACAGATAAAAAGGTACTCTATCAAATACGTTAGTGACACACCATTAAAAAGTTTCATTATCTTTTCAAACGTGTCTGTTTATAAAGCTTGCAATAAAGCAGAAATAAGTAGTGCGAGTGTACAACTAGTTTGGTGTAACAAAAAAGTGGCTAGTGTTATAATAATAATAATAATATAGATATGGATAGTCAATTTTGGTGTATACATATAGTCAATTTTGGTACACAAAGTATGTATTTTTATATTGAGATTTTAGGCTATAAATACTCATGAATGCAAGCATTAAACTTGCACCATTTCTCACACTTACAAAGTGTTTCTTTCTTTCTCTCCATTATCATCTTTGTTCTTACACTTCATTATTAGTATTCTAAATCAAGAATCAAATCACTAAAGGTAGTTATAAGCCTACTGAATTATAACATCAAGAATCAAACCACTAAAGGTAGTTATAAGCCTACTGAATTATAACATCAAGAATCAAACCACTAAAGGTAGTTATAAGCCTACTGAATTATAACACGTTATCAGCACGATAATCTTAATACTAAATATGGTTGGCTCTGCCACCAAAATGATATATGGTCGGTTATACCACCAAAATGATATATGGTCGGTTATACCACCAAAATGATATATGGTCGGTTATACCACCAGAATGATATAGGTCGGTTATACCACCTGAAAAAATATATGGTCGACACTGTCGCCAAATTTTCATTTATGTTTACTAATATTTATATTTTTGTTATATAACATTTATTTATGATTGCTTACACATGGTCGACACTGTCACCTACTTATCATTTATGTTATATTAAATTTATGTTTAATGTTTATATACTTATGAATATAAATTGACTCTAATTTATCATGATGTTTGTTTTAATTTTTGATAATAGAAAATGTCGAATCTGGAAAAGCTTAAATTTACTCCTTTAGAATCAACTGGAAACAACTACATGCCATGGGTTATAAAAGTAAAAATGCATCTTAAATCAATGGGCATTCTTGAAACCATAAATGAAAACAACACTTGTTCTGAAAAAGAACAAGCTACGGCATGTTGCTTTATTCATCAACATATTGATGAATGCTTACAAAATAATTATGTGACTGTAGAAGATCCCCATGTTTTATGGGAAGGTCTCAAAAGCAGATTCAATAATCAAAGAGAAATTTTACTTCCAGCTGCAATGGAACAATGGAGAACATTAAGGTTCCAAGACTTTAAGAAAGTAAATGAATACAGCTCAGCTCTGTATAATACATGTTCACAACTTAAATTCTGTGGACATGAAATTAGTGATGCAGACATGATGGAGAAAACTTTCTCCACAATGAATGCTGCAAACATCACAGTGCAAAGAAATTTGAGAATGCTAAAGTTCAAAACATATCCTGAACTTAATTCATATCTCTTAGTTGCAGAGCAAAATGATGAGCTATTAATGAAAAATCAGCAATCCCGTCCTACTGGTACACTTGCAATCCCTGAAGCAAATACTGCAAATAATTATAAACAGGGACAAGGACGCGGGCAAGGTCGTGGTTATAATAACCATCACCATCATCATGCCAAAAGCCATAACTATGGTAGAAACCATCCTTATGGTAATGGTAATGGGCGTGGACGTGGTCGTGGTCGTGGCCGTGGTGGTCAAAGAAATAGTAATCCACGAAAATATAAATATCAACCACAAAACAAGCCCATTAAACAAGATGTTGAAGAAAATTCTTCTAAAAATTCTGAAGAATCTTGCTACAGATGTGGTAGAATGGGCCACTGGGCTAACACTTGCCGAACATCTAAACATCTTGTTAAGATGTATCAGGATTCGCTGAAAGGTAAAGAAAAGGAAGTAAATTTTGTGGATAATATTGATCCAACAGTCACTGAGAAACCATCTGATTTATATGAAGATTTCTTGAATGTTTAAGTTGTGTGTCTTTTGAAAAATAAACGATTTAATATCGTCTGTCTTTGTCATTATGTTTGCTAAATGTTTCAGTACTATCTATTTGCGTTTAAAATATTGTGTAATATTAATGTACTCACTATTTATTTCTTATATATGAAGTTCAATATGAATTTTGCTGGAATACAACATCAATCAAGTGGTGGAGATCTCTGTATAGCAGACAGTGGAACTACACACACTATACTTAAATCCGAGAAATATTTTATTGATCTAAAACCAACGGAAGGAACTATACATACAATATCAGGACCTGCTAACTTGATAAAAGGGATAGGAAAGGCAAATTTCATACTACCAAATGGTACAAAATTTTTAATAAATGATGCCTTATTTTCTCCCAAGTCAAGCAGAAATTTATTGAGTTTCTCCGACATATACCTTAACGGGTATGATTATCAGTCAGTGACAACAGAAAATGAGAAATATTTAAGTATCACTGACAAGAGTCATGTGGTTGAAAAACTGCCAAGACTTAGTTCTGGATTACATTATACACATATAAATGTACCAGAAATACATATGGTAGTTAACGAAAAATATATTGATCCTGGTGTATTCAGTTTATGGCATAACAGATTAGGCCATCCAGGATCAACAATGATGAAAAGGATTATTGAATGTACTCATGGACATCCACTAAAGGATAGAAAAATCCATCATGATACAATGGTTCCATGTACATCTTGCTCTCTTGGAAAATTGATAACTAGACCCTCACCACTTAAGGTTGAGAAAGAATCACCAATGTTTCTTGAAAGAATTCAAGGTGATATATGTGGACCAATTCATCCACCATGTGGACCATTTAGATATTTCATGGTTCTAATAGACGCATCTAGCAGATGGTCTCATGTTTGTCTGTTATCAAGCCGTAATGTGGCATTTGCAAAATTTCTTGCCCAAATTATTAAATTGAGAGCTCATTTTCCTGATTACACCATTAAAAGGGTGAGACTTGATAATGCTGGTGAATTTACATCTCAAGCATTTAATGACTGTTGCATGTCTATAGGAATTGTTGTTGAACATTCTGTTGCTCATGTGCATACACAAAATGGTTTAGCCGAGTCATTGATTAAACGTTTACAGTTAATCGCTAGACCATTGATAATGAGAACAAAACTCCCTGTATCTATATGGGGTCATGCAATTTTACATGCTGCTGCATTGATTCACATCAGACCAAGTGCAAGTCATAAATATTCCCCCCTACAACTTGCTTTTGGTCAAGAGCCAAATATTTCCCATCTTAGAACATTTGGTTGTGCAGTGTATGTTCCAATTGCGACACCACAACGTACAAAAATGGGTCCTCAAAGGAGGTTGGGAATATATGTTGGATATGAAACATCTTCAATATTAAGGTATATTGAACCTATGACAGGTGACGTTTTTACAGCACGTTTTGCTGATTGTCATTTTAATGAAACATTGTTCCCTAGATTAGGGGGAGAAATGAAAAATAAAGAAAATGATGTTTCATGGTGTGAACCTCAATTAAAGTATCTTGATCCTCGCACAAAAGAATGCGAGACAGAAGTTCAAAAGATAATGCATATACAAGAACTTGCAAATCAATTGCCTGATGCATTTACAGATACAAAAACGGTGACAAAATCATATATACCAGCAGTAAATACTCCAGCTCGAATTGAAATTCCAAAAGCTGGCAATAACGTCACTCATGAATCTTTGCCACGTCAGAAACGTGGAAGACCAATCGGTTCAAAGGATAAAAATCCTCGAAAAAGAAAATCAGCTGATAATGAAGTAAAAGAAAGTGTTCAAGAAGAACCACAAATCAGTACTCCTACTGCAGAGGAGATTGATGATGTCAATACAGAAATTGCAATCAATTATGCATATTCAAAAATATTATGGAACCGAAATGAAATGAAAAATCTTGATGAGAAATTTTCATTTAATGTTGCATATGACATCATGAATAATGATGATGATCCAGAACCAACATCTATGGTTGAATGTCAAAATAGACATGATTGGGCTCAATGGAAAGAAGCAATACGAGCTGAATTAGAATCACTCAATAAAAGAAAAGTTTTCGGATCCATCATTCTCACTCCTAAAGATGTGAAACCTGTAGGATACAGATGGATTTTTGTCCGAAAAAGAAATGAGAAAAATGAAGTTACAAGGTATAAAGCTAGACTTGTAGCTCAAGGTTTTTCTCAAAGACCGGGAATTGATTATGAAGAAACTTATTCTCCTGTTATGGATGCAATTACTTTTAGGTACTTAATCAGTCTGGCAGTTTCTAAAAATTTAGAAATGCATCTCATGGATGTTGTGACTGCTTATCTATATGGATCACTTGATAGTGATATATATATGAAGGTACCTGAAGGATTTAAGGTACCAGAAGCATCAAATGCAAAACCCAAAGAAATGTATTCGATTAAATTACAAAGATCTTTATATGGGTTAAAACAATCGGGACGTATGTGGTATAACCGATTAAGTGATTACTTGATAAGCAAAGGGTATACAAATAATCTTACTTGCCCTTGTGTTTTCATTAAGAAAACAACATCCGGATATGTGATCATAGCTGTTTATGTTGATGATCTTAACATCATAGGTACAAATAAAGAGATCCATGAAGCCATTCAACTTCTAAAGAAAGAATTTGAAATGAAAGATCTCGGAAAAACCAAGTATTGCCTTGGTTTACAAATTGAGCATATGCCTAATGGTTTACTTGTACATCAAACAACATATACTGAAAAGATTTTGAAACGTTTCAATATGGACAAGGCAAAACCATTAAGTACTCCTATGGTTGTTAGATCACTCAATGTTGAAGCTGATCCATTTCGTCCATGTGAAGATCAAGAAGACATTCTTGGACCAGAAGTACCATATCTTAGTGCAATTGGAGCTCTTATGTATCTTACAAATTGTACAAGACCTGACATTTCTTTTGCAGTTAATTTGTTGGCAAGGTTCAGCTCTGCTCCTACCAAAAGACACTGGAATGGGATCAAACACATATTTCGATACCTTCGAGGAACTACTGATTTAGGATTATTTTATTCTAACGAATCAAAACAAGATTTGGTTGGTTATGCAGATGCAGGTTATTTATCTGATCCACATAAAGCTAAATCTCAAACTGGATATGTATTCCTAAATGGAGGTACTGCAATATCATGGCGTTCTCAAAAACAAACACTTGTTGCTACATCGTCAAATCATGCCGAAGTGATTGCATTACATGAAGCTACTCGAGAATGTTTTTGGTTGAGATCAATGACACAACTCATTACTGATTCTTGTGGACTAGAACGCGATAAAAGTCCAACAACTATCTATGAAGATAATGCAGCTTGCATAGCACAGATGAAAGAAGGGTATATCAAAAGTGACCGAACAAAACACATACCACCTAGATTCTTCTCATACACTCAAAATCTCATTAAGGACAACCAGATTGAAATGAGATATGTGCAATCTAGCAAAAACTCTGCTGATCTTTTCACGAAAGCACTTCCAACTGCTATTTTCAGAACACACGTTCATAACATTGGCATGAGACATGTTCAAAAGATGTAACAGCTGAAGCGATGTCTACTTGAGGGGGAGTCAACTCCATGCTGCACTCTTTTTCCCTTAGCTAAAGTTTTTTCCCACTGGGTTTTCTTTAGCAAGGTTTTTAACGAGGCAGTAATTTATAGTTGATCTTCAACAAAATAAAATTGCTATCCAAGGGGGAGTGTTATAATAATAATAATAATATAGATATGGATAGTCAATTTTGGTGTATACATATAGTCAATTTTGGTACACAAAGTATGTATTTTTATATTGAGATTTTAGGCTATAAATACTCATGAATGCAAGCATTAAACTTGCACCATTTCTCACACTTACAAAGTGTTTCTTTCTTTCTCTCCATTATCATCTTTGTTCTTACACTTCATTATTAGTATTCTAAATCAAGAATCAAATCACTAAAGGTAGTTATAAGCCTACTGAATTATAACATCAAGAATCAAACCACTAAAGGTAGTTATAAGCCTACTGAATTATAACATCAAGAATCAAACCACTAAAGGTAGTTATAAGCCTACTGAATTATAACAGCTAGCACTTAGTACGGAGTAATATATAATGTGTATATGGTACAAATATTACCAATTTGTTGACGTTTTTGCGGTCTTTACTGTTGATGGTTTTTAGTTTATTTCCGTTCGTCCCTCTCTTTTGAAATAGATTTAATGATACTCGGTATAGATAGTTTTTTGTGTATGCCGTTGTCTAAGTACGAGCATCATCGAGTCATTCGTTGTATCTCTCGGTTGAATGCATTCTTTTTAATACAAGTTCTCGTTATTTGTAACAAAAAGTAACCAAATTTATTTGGCCATAATAATTAATGATATTCAGAATCAATACTTATTATATATTTGTTGTATTATACGGAGTAGTAATATTTAAATATTTAAATATAAGTTTTTAAAAATTTTATTCAACTACAATATTATAGATAAATATAGGTTTAAAAACATCGTTATTAGATAAAACAATTTAAATAGTACTGGTATAGTATCGAGGTGACCGTTTGACCTTGAGGTCATTCAAGTTCTGGTGTGGACAGTATGAACACATTCGTGTAAAAAAATCGTATTGAGTGTGTGTGTTTGCCTTTCTATAAAATACCAATTTAAACATTAGATATTTCTAATGATATCTTTTAAAGTTGTCGTTAAGGTGCATACACATTTAAATAACTTTTAGCAATACGTTGTTATTAGAAAAATCCTTAAATATTTATATATATGGCTAACCTGATGCATAATCAAAAGCGATCGAGATTTGATTCCTATGAGCTGTTAATCTGAAGTTCGGCGATGTAGGGGCATGGTTATTGTTGCTACAAACCGCGAACACCAGTTGTTGAGTCGGTTGATCAGCGACTAACTGAAATGCCATATATATTCGAGACGAAAACGAAATAATTGAAGATGTAGTATTCATTATTTGTAGGTTTCCTTGATCGACTACCACTTGACTTGGTGTTTTTCCACCCAGAAAATATCTTTTCATGATGGCAGAACTGTCACCGGCTATCCAACCGACGATGGCAGTGGACCCCACCATGCCGCCATTAGGTGAAAAGCCGATGGCTACATATGAATTGGTGTTGGGTGCAGATAAAACGAAGCTCCATAAACTTGGGCCGGCTTGTGTGGTCTATTATAATAAAATAGAGGTTAAAAGTTGTATTAAAACACTAACCAAAGAGCTATATACAAGTTAACAATTTGATTGCTAGACAAACATTTTAACCTGATACACTAATTTAATTATGAGTATACTATTTCTACTTAAAGATTTTAATTATTCTAGTTAATACTTTAATATTAATACTCCCTCGCTCCCACTATAAGTGTCTACATTTAAATTTATTTTTTTTTGTCAACTTTGACATTAACTATTTTTATTTGTGTTATATAATATTTGATAAAAATTTATATGAATGGATTGGGTTTTAAACGCAGTTTTATTTATATAATTATCATCAAATAATGTATACCAAAAATTTAAAATATTTATGATCAAAATTGATAATGAAAGACTTTGAAAGTCAAATGTGGACACTTATAGTGAGACGGAGGGAGTATTAGATATTAAAACATGTTTTGCTGACGTATATGCCCATGTGACATACTTTAAATTGCATTTAACAGACTCGTAAGCTACTAAAATAACAAACCTTTTAATCAATGTACACATAAAAGTGGTAAATATTAGATTGAATTAATGAGTGTTAACTATAAATAATATATAAGTAAACTCCAAGTTAATTAAATACGTCTTAACGTATGTCACAGAGCAATCTTAGACCCACCCTAAATAATTTAAGGTGCGACTTCTCTAACTCATTTGTTATAATTATAGGCAAGGTTGCAAAATTCGCTATTCGGGGATTAATCG
The DNA here is from genome assembly GCF_046630445.1 of Rutidosis leptorrhynchoides. NCBI lineage: Eukaryota > Viridiplantae > Streptophyta > Magnoliopsida > Asterales > Asteraceae > Rutidosis > Rutidosis leptorrhynchoides. The sequence continues at coordinate 77,683,674 of NC_092338.1, read as the reverse complement.
GTCGGAATTTTAGAACGATTAATCGGTAATTCGGGGATTAATCGGGAATTAATCGGATTGTACTTTATAGAATTAAATTTTAAATTTTAAAAATTATATGTGTAAATATAGAAAAAAACCATAGATATAAAAATAAATTTTAATATAATTGTCTAAAATTATTTACTTTGCTCAAAAACTACAAAGTTATAATTTAAATTCATGTTAAAATGTTAACAATTTTTTACTTTGACCGACTTTTATTATCAAATTCAATTTTGTCCCATCAATTGACGTTGACCGTTTAATTAAACGGTTTTTTGGAAATCGGAACGAACTGCTCTTAAGGATGATTAATCGGAGATTAATCGGCGAGTAATCGGGTTTTTTACAACACTGATTATAGGTAAGGGATGTGAAATTAATTTTTGGATTGATTTGTAGTGCACTAGTGCGGAGCTGAAATCCTTAAAGACAAATATCCAAGATTTTTCAATTCGCCTAGAATTAAATAAAGAAGTCAAGGTTAGTGAAAGAGTTTCATGGAATGATAAAGGCATGTGCCCATTTTGGGATCGGATATCATCCCCTAGAGGCCTAGATGGCGAGCTAATGATGATCAAATCTCTAACTGAAGATATTTGTCGAATAACACTTACTGAAAAATTTAAGATACATGGTCTTGGATTCTAGGACCTAACGGGAAGTTTTTCACTAAAAATTTTTTTTTTTTTTTGAAAAGCTTTTCACTAAAATTTTAACTTCATCACAAGTGATATATCAACTATTACCCAGCAACAGATTCTTCCTACTGTTATACACAACCTTGTTCTGGAAAAAAATTAGCATTTTCGTTTGAAGGGCAAAACCGAAATAAACTCCCGGTTAGATCAGAATTAGAAAAGCGTGGCATCTATCTTCACTCCCCAATTCAAACAATTCCGATGTCAATCATATAGACAGATCTGGTATCGGCTAATTAGATCATCGAAGAGTTCTCCGTGAATTGTTCTAGTTCTTCCGTGTGTCTAGTCAATTTTGTTAATAATGCTGTACATAAGCTTCATGAATTCCACAGTTTATGATTTTGTAATTATAACAATCCTAAATAAAGTTATAAACACGTTTCAATGTTTCATACATATTTAATATAACTAAAGGCTTATAGTTTCACTTTGAAATATATATATATATATATATATATATATATATATATATATATATATATATATATATATATATATATATATATATATATATATATATATATATATATATATATATATATATATAAAGTTCTAAACACGTATATAATCATATGTATTTAACTAGTTACAATGGTACAGAATTTGAAGAAAAAAAAAATTTCTTCTTGTTGCAAAAACATACAAATATACATTTTTAAACCTTCAATACATTGGAAATCTCAAAATTAATAAGTTGGACACACACAGATAAAACGAGTAGAGTTGTTTTATATAGTTTTAAACTATGCAGTATGTGATTAAGTAGTTGCTAACATAAAGCCATGAATATGAATATGCGATAACTTACTCTTAAAATAAAACCTTCAGAGGACCAAACACTTGAGCAACCAAGGGAAGATGTATCAAATAAGATTTGTGTATTAAGATTCTGAAGAACTGAACTTGTGCACGAGTCTTGAGTTATTTGTGAATTGGTCATATGTAAAGAACCTATAATAAAAAAAATATGAAGGTTTGAGAGTAATTTCATCATGGTGTTTTCTTTTTCACATACAGATCTCTCTCGCACTTTCACTGTTAAATATATCATGATATATAATAAGGGCATGATGAAAAGGGCAAAATGGTAAATAGATTATTTTGATTTTCCACAAGCAAATTTTTTTTTTTTTTTTCGAACTGCAAATTTATTGACAAAAACACGCCACACCCCCTAGCAAGACAGTAGAGGGCGGCAAAAACAAACACTTACAACGATTTACAATGGCTTTATAAGCCAAAGATCCCACCGGGGGTTACATTTACTTAGTTACATTTACTTCTACAATTAATCCAATTAAAAGAAAAAAATCTAATAGAGTCGAATAGTTCGTTCTTTTTCATGGTAGGCGGAAAAAAAAACACTATTACGATACCTCCATATGATCCACAATAAGGCACCACAAATTGCATAAAGCCGCATCTTCTCGCTGTTTGAAAGTCGAATGCCATCAAACCAAGAGCACCAATCGATCCACGAGCCGCACACCGGTATGTTCATATCCGTCCAACAACGAATTTTACCCCATAAATCTAAAGCGAGAGGGCATTCGAAAAAGATGTGATCGCATGTCTCTACTTGACACGCACACGTGAGACAATCCAAATTCCCGACTTCTATACCCCGATTTAACAGATTAAACCTCGTAGGGAGTCTATCCCATACAATACGCCAAAGAAAAATGTTAACTTTTCTCGGTAATTCTTTTACCCATCTCAGTAATTCTTTTACCCCGATTCCACAAGCATTTGGTTTTTTAAATATATATTAGTAGATAGAATAGATAGGTAGATAAATTAAGGGGTCGTTGACTTTGGCGTGATAAATTATTATAAACAAGCTATGGGTCATCCGCGCATTGCTGCGGTTGTTTCCGTTGTCGAATAGTTTTGTGGTTTTTAACATCCAGCAGCAGCATCACAACAGTATGGGTAGTTACATAACGTCTAAATATGTAAAAAAAATAATATCATCAATTAAAACAAATAATATAGCCCTATGTGAAGATAAGGTTATTTTCCCACACCATGACTGCAAGATGTGATCCTCAAAAAAGAATTTCATAGTCATAGTACATTATTTGTATTTATATGAAGATGACCTTGACCTGCAGCGAAAATGAAACATAAAGAAGTATAACACTAAGAAAATGGATAGCAGCTCCTAACAATCATATAAACTAAACAAAGAAGATGAAAGAAAGGAAAACTTACCTCAGAACAACTTAATCCGAATGAACTCAAATGACCTACAAAATGAACAAAAAACACCAACAACAAAAATTAGTTGCTGACTAAGAAAAAGATAAAAATTAGCAAAAATAAACACTTGGTGGACAACGATGGCAATAAATATCGTAAAGAAGTGACCTGAAAAAAACACGAAAACAAAAGTTCGTAAGCCTATTTAGAAGGAACGGAGCAGTAGTAACGATAAGTGCTTAAAAAGCAACAAAAGCAAACACTGTAAACATGAAACTAAAAACGTCATTTTTATTAGTAAAGTGAAAGCAAATGATACATGTTATGCGAGTAAGATAGAATGCATATCACTAAACAGCTTAAAGGATACCTGAAACATAAACAACCAAAAACAGTTAGTAACCTCTCTAATATCGCTAATAGCTTCAATTATGTTTTCGTTATTTTTGTTGGTTAATGGTGACCGGGTTATGATGGTAGGATTCAGATATAACCTGTAATTGGTGAAGGAAGTTTCTATAATGGGCAGCAAGTTTATAGGACACAAATGACAAAGACTCAGATAAGTGGTTAAAATCAACCGAGAGTATAGGGATCACAATGGCTGCAAACTATAAGTTGCCTAGCCGAAGTACGAAACCATTTTAACTCATTTGTTGACCCAACTTCTATAAATTGATCATCACAACCTTTTTTTATTAACCTTCTATTTAGAGATAACGGTCTTCATTGCAAGGAGTTGTGAGCATTTTTAGACACAATCGTTAATACAACTGTGTCATGTGACTAAAGAAGACCACTCAAAAATCGCTTTGCAATCTCTGTGGTCCTCTTTCTGGCTCAGACATATGCATCGACCAAGCAATATAAATGATATAAAAGAAACCAAAGGAATGTATCTTAGTATAATATAAGTCATTAACCATTTCTTTGATTAAGTTCATAAAAGGTTCATATATTTATCCAACTGCCAGTACAATAAATCAAGTCTCAGCATTACAAAGCAAAAAGAGAAAATTGCGCGGATAGCCCCTGTGGTTTGTACCACCCAGCTAGGATAGACATAGTTGTGGATTTGAGGGTGGATAGTCATTATGCTTGAATTCTTGTGCAAGGATAGCCCTAGTGACAGTTTCTGTTTGCTTCTCCCGTTAACCCATTCCCATGTGATCTCCACATGAGGGTAATTTGGTCATTATACGTTTCCCTCTTATTATCCCCACCCACCCACTTTTTCTTTTATTTATTATTATTCACAGGTTCATTTCCCCTTTTCCCTCTTTCAATTTATCACTGATGAGATACTAAAAAAAACCCTAAATAACTGTAATAGACTTGCAAGATGAACAACGATGGGATACATATACGAGATAATCATGCAGAATACGATGACAGTGATCTTCGAATGCTATATGGTAAGTATCCCAGCAATGTAAGCATTAATCTCAATTGCATTTTTATTCAATTATTAATGCCTATTTATCTTAATTGCAGGTTTGTATGACACTTACTTCACAATCGAGTTGCATCACGGAGGAGTTTTTACAGATGCTCCTGGCAGAATCTACAAAAATGGACGGGTAACCTATATTGATGCTGTAGACATTGATATGTTTTCAGTTCATGATTTGAATGATGTGATAGATACATTAGGTTACGATGGTTGGGGTTTCATAATTTATCACTTTCAAAAACCTGGTTTTTCTTTAGATAATGGATTAGAACCTCTAGGTTGTGATGATGATGTTCGTATTATGTCTAGATGTGTGTCTGAAAACAGGCACATAGCTGTATACGCTGAACATGATGAACCACATGTAAACGACTTTATAAGCCCACCCAAAAACCCGTTCATTTTAGAGGAAATTCAGGATGAAGGGGATGAGGTACCTAAGGTTACAAAATTTAATCAGGGAGCTAGCTGTTCAAATCCTGGGGTTTCAAAGCAACTTTTTTTAGATTACCCTATAAATGAACCTGTGAATGAACCTGTGAATGACAAGGTAGTGAATGAACCTGTGAATGAACCTGTGATCACTCAAAATAGTGAGGTAGTGGATGATGAAACTGAAGGAGTTGATGATCAAATTGGGGACCCTGATTTTTTGATTGATGAGGAGAATGATATTAGTGATCATGAAGTTGACATGAGGAATTTTCACTGTAGTGTAGACAAGGATGTTGAGTTTATGGGTAATGGTGCTCAAAACGAAGACCTTCATCTCACAGATGATGATGAAGATGTTGACTTGGATGTGTTGGACCTTGAACAATTTGAAAGTGATGATGAAAATGATGATGATTTGGAAAGGGAAAGGAAACAAAAATTGAGGGAGTTGAGGCTGCAAGAGGAAGAAGATAGTGAATTACAAAGTACTAGTTTCTATGTTGGGCAGGAATTTGCAACTGCTCAAGATGCAAAAAAGTACTTTAAGTTGCATGCTGTAGAAACAAGGAGAGCTCTTATTTTAATAAGAAATGAGAAAGATAGGATAAGAGGAGGTTGTGAGGGAATGGTGCCAAAGTTTGTGAAAAGGGATTTTTGTGGTGCTAATAATGTTGAGCAACAAGATAAAGGGGTTGGTGAAACAGAAATAGACATAAATGTGGGAACCACCAAAAAAGTAACTACAAGTGAGAAGAATCCAAGTAAAGGAATCAAAGTGGGTGATAAGAAAGAGAAAACAAAGGCAGTGGGTACCAAGTTAGAGAGAAGAAAAGCAAGACTCAAAAATCTTAAATGTCCATGGGTGGTTCAGATCTATATTAATCCAAAAACACAGACATTTGAGGTCAAAACCTTGAATGATAAACACAAATGTTTGAAGACCAGATCTAACAAGAATTGCACCTATAAGTTTCTTTCCTCAAAGATCATTCACCAGTTAACCTCAAACCCTAATCTACCCACTAAGGCTGTTAAAGCACAATCTGAGGCTAATTTCAATTTGAATGTTTCTAGATACAAGGCATATAGAGCTTTAAGAGAGGCACAGACAAAACTTTAAGGGGATTACATGGATCAGTATCTACACTTAAGGGATTATATTAAGGAATTACAGAGAAGTAATCCAAACACAACAGTTAGGGTTTTAACAGGTAATGAAGATCCTAATGCAGAAGCTGTTCAGTTCAAGAGAATATATATTTGTCTAGGGGGTTTGAAACAAGGTTTTAAGGAATTAGGCAGAGATTTAATTGGTGTAGATGGTGCATTTATGAAGGCACCTGCTCATGGTCAACTCTTGACAGCTGTGGGGATTGATTCAAACAATGGAATCTATCCACTTGCATATGCTATGGTGGAGCAAGAAAATTACAATGCTTGGTGCTGGTTTCTTAATTGCTTGAGAGATGATTTGGAGCTGGACAGAACATCAAATTTCACCTTTATGAGTGATAGACAGAAGGTATGACTTTATTCAAGATTTGTTTAGTTCTTATTTTATCACATTTATCAAATTAATGTTCTTATATAGTTTTATTTTATGTATTTAGGGATTAATTCATGCAGTAGAAAAAGTTTTTCCATGTGTTGAACATAGGTTCTGTCTAAGACATATACATGAGAACATGAAGAAGAAATGGGGTGGCCTGGTGTACAAAAAATAGTTATGGAAGTGTGCAAGTGCAACTACTGTGCCTCAGTTTGAGAAAGCCATGCTTGAAATGAAAGGACTGAATGCAGCCTGTTGGAAATACTTGGCAGACATTCAACTAAAACATTGAGCTAGGAGTCATTTTACTGGTACTTTTCTATTCTTTTAACTTGTATCATTTTAATTGAATGGAATTGTGTCTTCATTATTAGTTATATCATATGTCTGATGTGTCTTCACAGGGAGAGCTTTGTCTGATGTGTTACTTAACAATATGTGTGAGGTATTGAATAAATGTTTATTGGAGGCTAGGGATAAACCAATAATAACTGCTTTAGAGTATGTGAGGGAGTATTTGATGAGAAGAATTATAGTAGTTAAAGTTAAACTTTCAAAGGCTGATGGACATCTAACCCCAACTGCAACCAAATTGTTTGAATCTATCAAAGAAGATGCTTCACAATATACTGTTATTTTGGGTGGAGATGATCAATATCAAGTATCTGGACCTCATAATGATCAGTGTGCTGTAGACTTAGGTGCAAAAACATGTGCATGCAGGAAATGGGAACTCACTGGCATGCCATGTAAACATGCTGTTGCAGCCCTGAATAACATGGCTTTACATAGTGAAAACATTCAGGTGCCTGAGCAAAGGGTTCATCCAGTGTATTGGTTGGAAACCTGGAAAAAACATACAACTTAACAATCAAGGCAGTGAATGGAAGTGCTTTATGGGAGAAAGCAACTGGGCAAACCACTCTGTTACCACCAATTAGAGTAGCATGTGCAGGAAGGCCAAAGAAAAACAGGAGGAAAGGTATGGATGAGAATGACAGCATGGTGAAGAATGGAAAATTGTCAAGATTGGGAAAGACCTTGACTTGTGGTAACTGTAGAGGGGATGGTCATAACAAGAGGACATGTACAGCAGGTAAAAGTGGCAATGATGGTGCAAGTGGCAGCAAAAATGGTGCAGGTAGCAAGAAAAGGAAGAAGGATACCAATGTTGCAACTGGTACCAATGTTTGATGTAATCTTATGTTAAGACTAAAGTTTAAAACTTGTGTTGTGTTTTGGATGTAGGACTTGTGTTTTATGTATAACTTGTAATGTCTTTTGGATGGTTAAAACTTGTGTTTGATGTAAACTTTGGTTTGTAATATCTTTATAACTTGTGTTTGTAACTATTTTTTGTGTTTCAATGGATATTACTATATAACTTGTGTTTCATGTAAACTTTTGGATGGTTAAATCTTGTGTTTCATGTATAACTTATAATTGTTATTTGTAACTGTTTTGTGTTTCAATGGATGTTATTATGTAATTCACTTGCACCTATTATTATGAGCAAAATAAAAGTAAATAAACCGAATTCAATAAAAGATAGAACATAATCCATCATATTACATCAGTTGTTGACCAAATATAGAGATGTCAAAAAAAGAACAAAATTATATCTGCTGGTCTACTTCATGCTACTTAAAAAAACACAAGATAACCAACTACCATCGACAAGACCATTATCATCAACTGATATCTCCACAATTTATGTTCAAGCTCTTTGGCCTTCACCTCTGCTGTATTTTTTGATCTTAACAATCCATGAATTATAGCCAGTAGACGAACAGGGGTTGGTGGATCAATCCATTTAAAAAACCCACAATTGCGAATCTAAATACCAAAAAAAAAAAAAAAAAAAAAACCGAATCAATTATTCAATTAAATAATGGATAAATTAGGGTTATACTCATAAATTGTTTACCTGACAAGAAACGAATCGATGACCAGCGTTGCCCTCTGTCCATGCTATCTGTTAAATCAAAGGTCGACCACAATCACAAGAATTCATCTTGGTTACTTTTTTTAAGAATGGAGATGAAGAACTCTTGAATAATAGATTGAATATGAGAGAAGTATTTAATTTATTGGGAATAAAAGAAAAAGTGGGTGGGTGAGTGGGGATACTGATGTGTTGCGAGGTGTATACGAAATATTTATTATTTTTGTTACGAAATACTATGAAATATTACACAAGTTTTATTAATTTACGGATGGAATATACCTAAACCTTGGTACAACACTTATAGGCAATGTATCTAATCGTAGAGTAGTGTAGTTTTTAGTAAGTCCAGTTCGTTCCACAGGGAGACGGCTTATTGCGTACACTATATTTTTAAACAATTATATTTGTATAAATATATATATATTAGTAATATAGTAGTATTATTATTATTATAAAAGGGGGTTTTTACAGTTTAATGACCGGTTTGTCGATTTTATATTTTAAGCGTAAAGATAAATGACGATAATATAAATGACAGAATGTAAATTGCAATAAAGTAAATTGCAGTAATTAAAATGACAGTAAATAAAGGTACGATGAAATATGAAATAAAAATATTATGCTTATTTAAACTTCCGTAATCATGATGTTTGACGTTTTGATTTTAATTTATTTATCTGGGTTAATTGTCCTTTGTCCTGGATTTATTTGATACCTATCTGGTTTTTGTCCATAATAGTCCATCGGTCATAATTATAAAATGCTCGTCAAATTAACCTTATTCCCGAAGTCAAATATTCCAACTAATTAGGGATTCGAACTGTAACAAGGTTTTAATACTTTGTTAATAATTACACCAGGTGATAATGCTAAAAACGAACATATATTTCATAGCATTATCCCTCAAGAAAGACAAGCTTTTAGTTGCAAGTGTTCTATTTACAAGATATATTTGTTTAAATATTAATGGGTGAAGACAAAAGACAGATTCGACGATTTGAAGACGCAAACGACCAAAAAGCTAAAAAGTACAAAGTACAATCCAAGTGGTTCAAATTATTGATGAGAAACGTCTAAAAGTTACAAGAGTACAAGCCGTGAAACACAAAGTACAAGATTTTAAATTGAACGAAAAGGCGTTTGAAAATTCGGAACCGAGACATGAACCAACTTTCAGCGCACGACGCAACGGACCAAAAATTACAAGTCAACTATGCACAAGAATATAATATTATATATAATTAATTATATATATATTATATATTATTTTAATCAAAGCAGCCCACGTTAAATTCATTTCGTGAGCTGGATTCCAGACCTCCGCACTCGCGGAGGTGTAAAGCATAAAAGCTCAGCACTCGCGGAGCTCTACAGTGAAATGTGGGGCTATAAAAGGTCGCGCATTCTGATAGATTTTATTCACTCATTTTCAATCTCTCTCTCACGATATATATATATATATATATATATATATATATATATATATATATATATATATATTTATAATTATAATTATAATTTTAATTTAAGATTAATAATAATAAGGGTATGTTAGCGAATGTTGTAAGTGTGTAAGTCGAAATTCTGTCCGTGTAACGCTACGCTATTATTAATCATTGTAAGTTATGTTCAACCTTTTTAAATTAATGCCTCGTAGCTAAGTTATTATTATGCTTATTTAAATCGAAGTAATTGTGATGTTGGGCTAAATATTAAAGACGGGATAATTGGGCTTTGGACCATAATTGGGGTTTGGATAAAAGAACGACACTTGTGGAAATTAGACTATGGGCTATTAATGGGCTTTATATTAACTAAATGATACCTCGTTAATTTAATATATAGACTTATAATTTGACGTATTTATATATAACCACATACGCTTGACTGGGTACGGTGGGCGGGATATCTATAAATACCAATAATTATTCATTTGACCGGACACGGGGATGGATTAATAATCAATAGACTTGTTGAAACAGGGGTGAATTACATACAAGGATAATTGGTGTAATTGTTAATAAAGTAATAAAACCTTGGATTACATGCAGTCGATAACCTGGTGTATTCATTAAACAAAGTATTAAGACCTTGTTACAGTTCGAATCCCCAATTAGTTGGAATATTTGACTTCGGGTATAAGGATAATTTGACGAAGACTCTCGCACTTTATATTTATGACTGATGGACTATTATGAACAAAACCATATGGACATATCAAATAATCCAGGACAAAGGACAATTAACCCATGATAATAAATTAAAATCAACACGTCAAACATCATGATTACGGAAGTTTAAATAAGCGTAATTCCTTTATTTTATATTTCATCGCACTTTTATTTACTGTCATTTTATTTAATTGCACTTTTAATTATCGTACTTTTTAATTATCGTAATTTTATTTATTGTCATTTTATTTATCGTAATTTTATTTATCGCATTTTAATTATTGTCATTTACTTTACGCTTTAAATTAAGTTATATTTATTTTTAATATTTTACATTAGGTTTTAACTGCGACTAAAGTTTTAAAATCAACAAACCGGTCATTAAACGGTAAAAAACCCCCTTTTATAATAATAATATTACTTATATATATATATATATATATGTATTTATATTTATACAAATATAGTTTTAAAAATATAGCGTTAAACTTGGCTATTTCCCTGTGGAAGAAACGGACTTACTAAAAACTACACTACTATACGATTAGGTACACTGCCTATAAGTGTTGTAGCAAGGTTTAGGTATATCCACTCTATAAATAAATAAATAACTTGTGTAAAATTGTATCGTATTTAATAGTATTTCGTAGCAAAAATATAACTATTTCGTATACACCTCTACGCACATCACCAGATTATCGACTGAGTGTAATCCAAGGTTTTAATACTTTGTTAACAATTACACCAATTATCCTTGTATGTAATCCACCCCTGTTTTAATGAGATATGAATATTAATTTACCCACTTGATCAGAATGAATAATCAATTACCCAACCCAAATAATTAATTAAATGATCGTAAAAGATGTCGTATAAACGTCACTAAATAGGACATACATAATCATTTTAATAATTATTAGATTAACTAATTTGAAAATAGGTTTGACAGGTTCCAATGAGTTGTCGCACAATTAGACAATACCCCCTATCTATTAATAGTTGTCATAACCTGTCCTAATCCTCCTGGATGAAGTCATCAACATCTGGTCCCATTGCGATGATCGACTCCAAGTAATGTCCTTAAAACGAGCAAATGCACAGCGAAAGACTTAACTCGTACCTGAGAATAAACATGCTTAAAAGTGTCAACCAAAAGGTTGGTGAGTTCATAGGTTTATCATAACAATCATTTCAATATATTAATAGACCACAAGATTTCATAATCATAAACATAATACACTCGCAAGTGTATGTAAAGCATTCTAAGTAGTTGAGCACTTGGTAACCATACTTAACTATTAATCAACGTCGCATATTCCCTTTATTATGAAATCTCACTACATTATACCAAGTGTAGTCACGAAATGAAGTATTGTGCAACCGTTGAATACTGGTCGTCCAGTCCGGTTGGGGTTGTCAGGCCCGATAGATCTATCAACAGGATTCGCGTTTACAATACCCATGTAAATAGTAGTTACCAAGCTACAGGGAAGTATGCCAGTGGTACAACTCAACGTAGAATGTATTTTAAGTACTTGTGTCTATTTCGTAAACATTTATAAAAGCAGAGCATGTATTCTCAGCCCAAAAATATATATTGCAAAAGCAATTAAAAAGGGAGCAAATGAAACTCACCTAATGTATTTTGTAGTAAAAATACATATGACTATATTGAACAATGCATGGTTGACCTCGGATTCACGAACCTATTATTCAATCATGTATATTAATACACCTAATGGTAATCGAACAGATATTTATATTATTAGTGATTTTATTTGTTATTTTATATTATGTGTTTTATTAATAACTTAATTAGATATATTTATCTTTATGTAGATAATTAACATTTATTACAAAAGTATTAATATGGTTAGATTTTATGTCACAAATATACTTCTATATTGAAAATCTACATTTGATATATTAATAGTACTAATAATAATAATGATAAAAATAATACTAATTATGATAAAAGTTATGGTAATCCTAATAATAATAATAATAATAATAATAATTTAAAAGATAGTACTAATAATAATAATGTTTGTAATGTCAATACTAATAACGTTTAATGATAATACTGATAATAATAATAGTAATGAAACTTTTAATGATAGTAAAATGATAATAATTATTACAATCGTGATGATACTACTAATATTAATGTTAGATATATTATATTTCATTATGATAGTAATATTAAAACTAATAACACTTAATATTAATACTTAGGGATAATATCAATAGTAATAATACTCAATATATTCTAATGTTAGTAAAAATAATAATAATGGAAATAATACTAATAACTATATTACAAATAATAATAACATCAACAATCTTAATAATGGCAATAATAATAATAATAATAATAATAATAATAATAATAATAATAATAATAATAATAATAATAATAATAATAATAATAATAATAATAGAAATGATGGTTGACTACCTTTTAAACAAGTCCTAAAAAAATTGGCGACTGCAGGGCTCGAACCCTTGACCACTCATTAACCCGACAACACCTTGAACCATCGAACCAGTTGTATTTTTCTGATGTAAACTCACTTTATCTAATTATAACACGTATTTACTTATCTATTCTTTCTTCTTCCTCATAACTCAGAAATCGAACCAGGATCCATCTTAAGCTTAAATATGTTTCGTAATATATTTTAGGATTTAATAGTGATATAATAATTGTGATGACCCAGAAATTTCGACTAAATTTAAACTTAATCTTTGTATGATTAACATTTCCGACACGATAAGCAAAGTCTGTAAAACTGAATCTCAAAATTTTTGAATTACTTTTATATATTTAAATACCCTTCGGTTGTTTTCGACGATTCGCGAACAATTATATGTAAATAGATACATATATACTATAACATGAAAAGGTAACAATGTATTAATTGTTTGATACCGTACATTAAACTTATTGGTTTAAATATCTATTCGAATGTATATGATAAGTTGAAATATTTATTATTAAAATTTATTTATAAATAACTTCCAATGTGTATTTAAAAACTGATTTATGTATATTAAAAAGATATATACATATATATAATAAACGATAGTAACATTCGTTTATTGATTCAATTGATATTTAGTTAAGTTAACTAAAGCGTTTAAGATGAACCAGTTAAACACTAATTTGTTACAGTGTTTTCAAATTGCCACATTACTCAAAATGCTACAGTGTTTTCGAAAATCACTATTTGCTACAGTGAAATTGACTTTGCTACAGTGAATTGCTACAGTAAAATTTGACTTTGCTACAGTAACTTTGCTAGAGTAAAACACTATTATAAAAATGTGTTTTAACAAATAGCGAGACGATGATTTATAGAAGTAAATGACCAAAAAACTCGAAAGTTTAAGATACACTTTGAGTGATATAATTAAGGGATAATTTAAGGCTATATTTTGACAAAGGTACGTGTCACGAAATGTAAAATGCAAGTTTTCTAAGCGTACGAAAATGCGTTCGAGAAACCGGAACCGGGACATAAGTCGAGTGATGACGTACGACTTATCGGAACAAAAATTACAAGTCTACTATGCACAAGAATAAAATATAATATATAAATAATTATAATAATTATTTATATATTTATATTTATTTTATATTATATTATGTCGACAAGCTAGGAGCCAAAACAATGTGAGCTGTCCCTAGTCCTCATGCGAGTCGCATGGCCAGAAGGCCATTTCCATGCGAGTCGCATGACTCCAGATTTCAGGCCAGGTTCTATAAATTGCAGTTTTTGGCTCGAGATAATCACACACATACACAAATATAGATATACTCCGTAATATTATTTATTATTATTATTATTATTATTATTATTATTATTATTATTATTATTATTATTAATAAGATTATTATTAATCTTATTATTTTTATTATTAATGTTATTATTTTTGCGATACAAAAATAATAATGTACATAAAATATTACGACGGAGTGCTGTCCAAGTAATTTTCAAAAATGAGTTTTCGAGCAAGCTAGAGCTAAGGAAATTATGGGTTATTGCCAAGGAGGTTATGGGTAATGTTCGGGGGTATATTTTTTTGAATCAAACCTCGTGCTTATTATCTCCAATGCGTCTACGTGCTTTCCTGCAATATTGTATATCAATATTAAACTGTGAGTTCATTTGATTCCCTTTTACTCTTTATATTTTTGGGACTGAGAATACATGCGCTATTTTTACAACTGCTTTATTAAATGCTTTTGAAATATATTTTTAACTGCGAATACATGCAAATGCTTTATTAACCGATATACAATATTTATATGCGTGAGTTTCATAAGATCCCTTTTACTCTCTACATTTTTGGGCTGAGAATACATGCAAATGCTTTATTAACCGATATACAATATTTATATGCGTGAGTTTCATTTGCTCCCTTTTTAATTGCTTTTGCAATATATATTTTTGGGCTGAGAATACATGCACTTTATTTTAAACACAATGGATACAAGTACATACTAAATTCTACACTGAGTTTGAACCGAAAATCCCTTAGCTTTGGTAACTAGTAACTGCCAGTTATAAGAACTGGTGGGCGCGAGTAGTAGTATATGGATCCATAGGGCTTGATATCCCCGTCCGAGCTAGAGCACTAGCCTTTTAACGGACGTATGCTATTTGAGAAGCGTACACGTTGGTTTGCGTGTATTATTAAGATGATTATACAAAGGGTACAATTTATATAAACATTAAAGTTTAGTTACCAGGGTGCTCAAATTTGTAGAACCAATTGATAAACGTTTCGGATGAAACAACTGAAATCTTGTGGTTCACCTTTTATTTAAAACATATTGATAAACGTTTTGAATGAAACAACTGAACTTTTGTAATCCACATTGATATACGGATTATGTGTAATATTAAAACTATGAACTCACCAACCTTTGTGTTGACACTTGTTAGCATGTTTATTCTCAGGTTTCTAGAAGTCTTCCGCTGTTTGCTTATACGTGATACAAGATATGTGCTTGGAGTCATACATGCTATATACAAGAAACTTGCATTCACCATGTACCTTATTTTGACTGTATTGTCAACAGATGTATTATTGTAAACCATTTAAATGGTGATTGTCTATACGTAGGAATCATCAGATGTTAAAAACCTGGAATTTATATATTCATTTATGAAATACCTTTTCAAACGAATGCAATGTTACAAAACGTATCACATAGAGGTCAAATACCTCGCGATGAAACCGGTGAATGACGTGTTCGTCCATATGGATTTGGAGCGATCGTCACAGTTGGTATCAGAGCGTTGGTCTTAGCGAACCAGAATTTGCATTAGTGTGTCTAACCGGTTATTGTTAGGATACATTAGTGAGTCTGGACTTCGACCATGTCTGCATGATAAAAGTTGTTGCTTATAATTTCTTGTTAGAAATTACCTGCTTATCATTCCTTGTGTGGAAAACTACCTGCTTATCAATTGTAGTCTAGACACACCTTATTGCATGAATTGCATGACTAGTGTATAGACAAAATGAATATCTTAGCGTATCTGTTACTGTTACCTTTATTTGACATTTTCCGAAAGTTTCTCCATAATTTACGGATCCTTTGTACTATATAAAGGTATTCTATGTAATTAAAATATCATCCGATATCCGAAAATCATTTCACATCGAAAATTATTTATCTAACCGTGTAAGATGAATTCTGCAAGTAATTCGAGTTCTTCGGATTCCGATATGAATTTCCACCTGAGTTCCGAAAGCAGTGTAACCGGAATGAATCAACCAATCAGTCATCACCAATTCTGGATGAATTGGGGATGGGTTCGTAATCAACTTAATCAATGGAGACAAGAGGAAGGCGATCCTTTCCACCAACCGAATTCACCTCTTGGTGAGGAACCTGAGGCACTTACCAGCGAACCCGTTCGAAACACTATCTTCACCCTCATTTCCAGGATATCTCGCAACGATTATATGATAACCAGAATTTTAAACTTTATTCATCCTCTCGTACCAACCGCCAATCATCCCGGAATCATAGAAGAAGTTAACGAGCTTCGCACTCGAGTTTTGGCTTTGGAGAATATGATGCACAATTTGCAGGCATCACAGGCAGCACCGGTAGCACCACCAGTACCAGCAGCACAACTAACAACAGTACCAGTACCACCAACAACAACATCCGCACCGTAAACCTTAACCTCACAATCTGTCCCACGAGTATCAACCTCATACGCACCGAAGGCACCGAAGAATACTAATAACCATAAACGATGAAGTATTAATTCATAACTTCATTGGAGAAATATCCTGCGACGATTATGTAATCTTTAATATAGAAGAGATTATTCGTTTCTAGTTCCAACCGAAAATCAAATGAGTTTAATAACTCATTAAATCTATATTACATCTGAAGGAAATATACATACATATATTTTCATAAAGATTGTAATTGAAAATCCTTTTGTACAAACTGTTAATGATGAAAATATTTTAATGGGTAGGTAACACCCTAGAAATATATAAATTCCACATTAATATGTTACACTATACATTCTTCAATTCTGATTCAGCAATCATTAACTATACTGCTCAAACCTATAGATATACGTATCTGTTCATCGCAGAATAACCATTTTCATTCAATTTCATATTCTAATTTCGATAGATCAGAATCCAAGTCAAGATTAAACAAAAAACATCACTCTTAGATTCCTACATCTTTCAAAACCATGCTTCGAAACCCATGCTTTGAATTCAGAACAGTACTAGAACATCATATGATTATATTTTGCGTTCAAACCCATCGAAATTCTTGGAAACACTTCAACTAATGAACAAACGAGAAGACAAACCAACTACACGATATCTACGAGAAGAAAGATTTGTACTTATAATCATATATCTGGAAAGCTCTCGAAACCTAAGTAAAACTTTAACACGTATCTGTGATAAATCCTTCGGCATTATTATTACTGAAAGTAACCTTGCAATTTCTTTTTAAAAGTATCCAGTATTATCACCCATTCAACTAGTCAACGACGACCTTTCAGACTTATAACTTTGGCATATACGTTTTTGTTACTGGGGAACCTTTCATGTTCCACCACATTAGCAGTAAATTTACCAACAACTTCATTGATCTTTGACCTTTCAAAAAAAAAAAATCCTTATACTCATTGAAACCGTATCATGTACTCATCCACATCTTGTAACGGCAATTGCCATACCAACTATCGGGAATTAGCAATCAGTATTTTGAAATCTTGCAGCACGTCTACACCAACAGTTATATGTGTACATATAACGTCTACCTCCTCGAATTACATACTTCGAATGTGAAGTTTTTGAAAAACACCCCAAACTATGAAACTAGTTCTCTGAAATTGGAACAATGCTGATGAAGCAGCAAAAACTGTAAACGACCTTAACAGACAAAAGTTTGATGATAAAGAATAATATGGTGGTAAAGCTGAGAAAAAGAGAAGGTTTGAAACTGGAAAACGGATTGAGCAAAGTATGAAGGAGGGTTGTGGATAAATCACAAAGACTAAACCTGCCTTCAAAGAATACAAATGATTCAGTATCTGCTGAAGCCATTAACGAATACCTTGCTTCCGAATCTAAACCCTTGCGGACAATATTCTTCATCATCCTCTGATATTAGAAATTCTAAGATATCATCGTATCTTTCATTATAAATATCCTCCATATTTCTGGAGATAATTTCATAATCATTCTTATCGAAAATCAATTTTCTCTTTACGATATCTGTGTTACACCATAAAAGAAACTATTTTAGTTTCTAATTTCTGAAAATTTCGAAAAATGGATGTTTTTGAAGTAGTGTTGGGAACTGAAGCATGAGTTAGTATAATATAATGACACTTGATCAACGTGATTATATTACAGTAAGTCATGCTGAGTTTCTAATGGAACGTGATAAAGGTTCACAGATCCCACCCTCATAATGAACCATGTTACATAACTCTTTTATTCTATTTAACCTCTAAACATATCAAGAAAATATTTTCTTGATGATTAGGTCTTTTTCGAGGTATTCTGGTAATTTGACAAGTCAGATTGTGCCATTACCGTTTCTTTCTTAGAATATTAATTATGTTCATTTCGAAATCCATACCTACGAATTTTGGACCATTATTCGCTTGACTTAAAGTCGGGAAAAGAAAACGAAAGCATGAAGCTCCGAAATATAATGGAAAATATAAAGCCCGAAAACAACCCCGAAATTACAAACCGTGTATATCAATGCGTATAGCAATATAAAGACACGGGAGAATGAAAAAAACTATAACCCCAAGGTAATAGTAGAAGAAAATAACTTCCTCTGGTGGCAGATGAAAAAGAAGAATGAAGGATACGATAGCCAGGAAAATATCAAGAATCAGAACTGGATTAAGCATTTTTTTTACAATCTTTTGAAAATAGGAAATGAGGAAGAAGATGTAAGAGTGATGAAATAATGAAACGGAAGAGGTCAATTTATAGCGAAATATCAAACATAGCAATCGAAGCAAATTACGCATTTAATCAAAAGAAATCTTAATTTCCTTAAATTCCGAAGAATCAAATCTTATTTAGATAATGAAGATTTTCTATTCCTTAAATTCCGGAAATCAATCGTTACTACATCAAGAGATAAGACGCATCTCTATTCTCCATTTCACTCAATTACGATAACTTCTCTTATAAGCTCTGAGTAATTGGATTGTTTTATCCATATTACTCAACGGTAATAAAATTCTATTTATCAACTCATATTCGTCATGAAAACATTTTTATTGTTAGCCATGACGACCTCACTCAAATTTCGGGACGAAATTTCTTTAACGGGTAGGTACTGTGATGACCCAGAAATTTCGACTAAATTTAAACTTAATCTTTGTATGATTAACATTTCCGACACGATAAGCAAAGTCTGTAAAACTGAATCTCAAAATTTTTGAATTACTTTTATATATTTAAATACCCTTCGGTTGTTTTCGACGATTCGCGAACAATTATATGTAAATAGATACATATATACTATAACATGAAAAGGTAACAATGTATTAATTGTTTGATACCGTACATTAAACTTATTGGTTTAAATATCTATTCAAATGTATATGATAAGTTGAAATATTTATTATTAAAATTTATTTATAAATAACTTCCAATGTGTATTTAAAAACTGATTTATGTATATTAAAAAGATATATACATATATATAATAAACGATAGTAACATTCGTTTATTGATTCAATTGATATTTAGTTAAGTTAACTAAAGCGTTTAAGATGAACCAGTTAAACACTAATTTGTTACAGTGTTTTCAAATTGCCACATTACTCAAAATGCTACAGTGTTTTCGAAAATCACTATTTGCTACAGTGAAATTGACTTTGCTACAGTGAATTGCTACAGTAAATTTGACTTTGCTACAGTAACTTTGCTACAGTAAAACACTATTATAAAAATGTGTTTTAATAAATAGCAAGACGATGATTTATAGAAGTAAATGACCAAAAAACTCGAAAGTTTAAGATACACTTTGAGTGATATAATTAAGGGATAATTTAAGGCTATATTTTGACAAAGGTACGTGTCACGAAATGTAAAATGCAAGTTTTCTAAGCGTACGAAAATGCGTTCGAGAAACCGGAACCGGGACATAAGTCGAGTGATGACGTACGACTTATCGGAACAAAAATTACAAGTCTACTATGCACAAGAATAAAATATAATATATAAATAATTATAATAATTATTTATATATTTATATTTATTTTATATTATATTATGTCGACAAGCTAGGAGCCAAAACAATGTGAGCTGTCCCTAGTCCTCATGCGAGTCGCATGGCCAGAAGGCCATTTCCATGCGAGTCGCATGACTCCAGATTTCAGGCCAGGTTCTATAAATTGCAGTTTTTGGCTCGAGATAATCACACACATACACAAATATAGATATACTCCGTAATATTATTTATTATTATTATTATTATTATTATTATTATTATTATTATTATTATTATTATTATTAATAAGATTATTATTAATCTTATTATTTTTATTATTAATGTTATTATTTTTGCGATACAAAAATAATAATGTACATAAAATATTACGACGGAGTGCTGTCCAAGTAATTTTCAAAAATGAGTTTTCGAGCAAGCTAGAGCTAAGGAAATTATGGGTTATTGCCAAGGAGGTTATGGGTAATGTTCGGGGGTATATTTTTGTGAATCAAACCTCGTGCTTATTATCTCCAATGCGTCTACGTGCTTTCCTGCAATATTGTATATCAATATTATCGTAATTTTATTTATCGCATTTTAATTATTGTCATTTACTTTACGCTTTAAATTAAGTTATATTTATTTTTAATATTTTACATTAGGTTTTAACTGCGACTAAAGTTTTAAAATCAACAAACCGGTCATTAAACGGTAAAAAACCCCCTTTTATAATAATAATATTACTTATATATATATATATATATATGTATTTATATTTATACAAATATAGTTTTAAAAATATAGCGTTAAACTTGGCTATTTCCCTGTGGAAGAAACGGACTTACTAAAAACTACACTACTATACGATTAGGTACACTGCCTATAAGTGTTGTAGCAAGGTTTAGGTATATCCACTCTATAAATAAATAAATAACTTGTGTAAAATTGTATCGTATTTAATAGTATTTCGTAGCAAAAATATAACTATTTCGTATACACCTCTACGCACATCACCAGATTATCGACTGAGTGTAATCCAAGGTTTTAATACTTTGTTAACAATTACACCAATTATCCTTGTATGTAATCCACCCCTGTTTTAATGAGATATGAATATTAATTTACCCACTTGATCAGAATGAATAATCAATTACCCAACCCAAATAATTAATTAAATGATCGTAAAAGATGTCGTATAAACGTCACTAAATAGGACATACATAATCATTTTAATAATTATTAGATTAACTAATTTGAAAATAGGTTTGACAGGTTCCAATGAGTTGTCGCACAATTAGACAATACCCCCTATCTATTAATAGTTGTCATAACCTGTCCTAATCCTCCTGGATGAAGTCATCAACATCTGGTCCCATTGCGATGATCGACTCCAAGTAATGTCCTTAAAACGAGCAAATGCACAGCGAAAGACTTAACTCGTACCTGAGAATAAACATGCTTAAAAGTGTCAACCAAAAGGTTGGTGAGTTCATAGGTTTATCATAACAATCATTTCAATATATTAATAGACCACAAGATTTCATAATCATAAACATAATACACTCGCAAGTGTATGTAAAGCATTCTAAGTAGTTGAGCACTTGGTAACCATACTTAACTATTAATCAACGTCGCATATTCCCTTTATTATGAAATCTCACTACATTATACCAAGTGTAGTCACGAAATGAAGTACTGTGCAACCGTTGAATACTGGTCGTCCAGTCCGGTTGGGGTTGTCAGGCCCGATAGATCTATCAACAGGATTCGCGTTTACAATACCCATGTAAATAGTAGTTACCAAGCTACAGGGAAGTATGCCAGTGGTACAACTCAACGTAGAATGTATTTTAAGTACTTGTGTCTATTTCGTAAACATTTATAAAAGCAGAGCATGTATTCTCAGCCCAAAAATATATATTGCAAAAGCAATTAAAAAGGGAGCAAATGAAACTCACCTAATGTATTTTGTAGTAAAAATACATATGACTATATTGAACAATGCATGGTTGACCTCGGATTCACGAACCTATTATTCAATCATGTATATTAATACACCTAATGGTAATCGAACAGATATTTATATTATTAGTGATTTTATTTGTTATTTTATATTATGTGTTTTATTAATAACTTAATTAGATATATTTATCTTTATGTAGATAATTAACATTTATTACAAAAGTATTAATATGGTTAGATTTTATGTCACAAATATACTTCTATATTGAAAATCTACATTTGATATATTAATAGTACTAATAATAATAATGATAAAAATAATACTAATTATGATAAAAGTTATGGTAATCCTAATAATAATAATAATAATAATAATAATTTAAAAGATAGTACTAATAATAATAATGTTTGTAATGTCAATACTAATAACGTTTAATGATAATACTGATAATAATAATAGTAATGAAACTTTTAATGATAGTAAAATGATAATAATTATTACAATCGTGATGATACTACTAATATTAATGTTAGATATATTATATTTCATTATGATAGTAATATTAAAACTAATAACACTTAATATTAATACTTAGGGATAATATCAATAGTAATAATACTCAATATATTCTAATGTTAGTAAAAATAATAATAATGGAAATAATACTAATAACTATATTACAAATAATAATAACATCAACAATCTTAATAATGGCAATAATAATAATAATAATAATAATAATAATAATAATAATAATAATAATAATAATAATAATAATAATAATAATAATAATAATAATAATAGAAATGATGGTTGACTACCTTTTAAACAAGTCCTAAAAAAATTGGCGACTGCAGGGCTCGAACCCTTGACCACTCATTAACCCGACAACACCTTGAACCATCGAACCAGTTGTATTTTTCTGATGTAAACTCACTTTATCTAATTATAACACGTATTTACTTATCTATTCTTTCTTCTTCCTCATAACTCAGAAATCGAACCAGGATCCATCTTAAGCTTAAATATGTTTCGTAATATATTTTAGGATTTAATAGTGATATAATAATTGTGATGACCCAGAAATTTCGACTAAATTTAAACTTAATCTTTGTATGATTAACATTTCCGACACGATAAGCAAAGTCTGTAAAACTGAATCTCAAAATTTTTGAATTACTTTTATATATTTAAATACCCTTCGGTTGTTTTCGACGATTCGCGAACAATTATATGTAAATAGATACATATATACTATAACATGAAAAGGTAACAATGTATTAATTGTTTGATACCGTACATTAAACTTATTGGTTTAAATATCTATTCGAATGTATATGATAAGTTGAAATATTTATTATTAAAATTTATTTATAAATAACTTCCAATGTGTATTTAAAAACTGATTTATGTATATTAAAAAGATATATACATATATATAATAAACGATAGTAACATTCGTTTATTGATTCAATTGATATTTAGTTAAGTTAACTAAAGCATTTAAGATGAACCAGTTAAACACTAATTTGTTACAGTGTTTTCAAATTGCCACATTACTCAAAATGCTACAGTGTTTTCGAAAATCACTATTTGCTACAGTGAAATTGACTTTGCTACAGTGAATTGCTACAGTAAAATTTGACTTTGCTACAGTAACTTTGCTAGAGTAAAACACTATTATAAAAATGTGTTTTAACAAATAGCGAGACGATGATTTATAGAAGTAAATGACCAAAAAACTCGAAAGTTTAAGATACACTTTGAGTGATATAATTAAGGGATAATTTAAGGCTATATTTTGACAAAGGTACGTGTCACGAAATGTAAAATGCAAGTTTTCTAAGCGTACGAAAATGCGTTCGAGAAACCGGAACCGGGACATAAGTCGAGTGATGACGTACGACTTATCGGAACAAAAATTACAAGTCTACTATGCACAAGAATAAAATATAATATATAAATAATTATAATAATTATTTATATATTTATATTTATTTTATATTATATTATGTCGACAAGCTAGGAGCCAAAACAATGTGAGCTGTCCCTAGTCCTCATGCGAGTCGCATGGCCAGAAGGCCATTTCCATGCGAGTCGCATGACTCCAGATTTCAGGCCAGGTTCTATAAATTGCAGTTTTTGGCTCGAGATAATCACACACATACACAAATATAGATATACTCCGTAATATTATTTATTATTATTATTATTATTATTATTATTATTATTATTATTATTATTATTAATAAGATTATTATTAATCTTATTATTTTTATTATTAATGTTATTATTTTTGCGATACAAAAATAATAATGTACATAAAATATTACGACGGAGTGCTGTCCAAGTAATTTTCAAAAATGAGTTTTCGAGCAAGCTAGAGCTAAGGAAATTATGGGTTATTGCCAAGGAGGTTATGGGTAATGTTCGGGGGTATATTTTTGTGAATCAAACCTCGTGCTTATTATCTCCAATGCGTCTACGTGCTTTCCTGCAATATTGTATATCAATATTAAACTGTGAGTTCATTTGATTCCCTTTTACTCTTTATATTTTTGGGACTGAGAATACATGCGCTATTTTTACAACTGCTTTATTAAATGCTTTTGAAATATATTTTTAACTGCGAATACATGCAAATGCTTTATTAACCGATATACAATATTTATATGCGTGAGTTTCATAAGATCCCTTTTACTCTCTACATTTTTGGGCTGAGAATACATGCAAATGCTTTATTAACCGATATACAATATTTATATGCGTGAGTTTCATTTGCTCCCTTTTTAATTGCTTTTGCAATATATATTTTTGGGCTGAGAATACATGCACTTTATTTTAAACACAATGGATACAAGTACATACTAAATTCTACACTGAGTTTGAACCGAAAATCCCTTAGCTTTGGTAACTAGTAACTGCCAGTTATAAGAACTGGTGGGCGCGAGTAGTAGTATATGGATCCATAGGGCTTGATATCCCCGTCCGAGCTAGAGCACTAGCCTTTTAACGGACGTATGCTATTTGAGAAGCGTACACGTTGGTTTGCGTGTATTATTAAGATGATTATACAAAGGGTACAATTTATATAAACATTAAAGTTTAGTTACCAGGGTGCTCAAATTTGTAGAACCAATTGATAAACGTTTCGGATGAAACAACTGAAATCTTGTGGTTCACCTTTTATTTAAAACATATTGATAAACGTTTTGAATGAAACAACTGAACTTTTGTAATCCACATTGATATACGGATTATGTGTAATATTAAAACTATGAACTCACCAACCTTTGTGTTGACACTTGTTAGCATGTTTATTCTCAGGTTTCTAGAAGTCTTCCGCTGTTTGCTTATACGTGATACAAGATATGTGCTTGGAGTCATACATGCTATATACAAGAAACTTGCATTCACCATGTACCTTATTTTGACTGTATTGTCAACAGATGTATTATTGTAAACCATTTAAATGGTGATTGTCTATACGTAGGAATCATCAGATGTTAAAAACCTGGAATTTATATATTCATTTATGAAATACCTTTTCAAACGAATGCAATGTTACAAAACGTATCACATAGAGGTCAAATACCTCGCGATGAAACCGGTGAATGACGTGTTCGTCCATATGGATTTGGAGCGATCGTCACAGTAATAATTATAAGTATTGTAACTAATTAAATCGGAAAGGGATTTAATAAAATTTAAAATCGTAAACAGGCACGTAGAACACCTTATTGAACTTGAAATCGAATTCACTAATACAAACTGTTATAGACCACGATGTCAACATGATAAAGTTTTCTTTTGATTCCTACAAACTATCTGACTCCTTAATTGACCCTAAAACATAACAGAAATATCGAATTTTTATCAAGAACATGTTAGTTGACTTTTTTAATAATTAGCTTTGACTCCAAAATTGGATCTCGATAGGAAAAATTGGAAATTGAAACTTTCCAGATAGTTTAGAGGAAAGATTTCTAACAACTCTACATTTATAGTTTTTGAAATTTGTTAAGAAATCGAATTATTTGAAAAATGTAACCACAACAGGGTATACGTCTGTTTTTTTTTTTATTTCGACTGAATAAAAGCAGTGAAGGGTTTTTGGGATTTAAAATTGATAATGTAAAGTCAGTTAGTATTCTTTATGACATGAACTGATTTGGTTTTATAGGAGATTCGATTTTTAACAGTTTACATCAAGAACAGAAACAAAATAAATAAAAATAAAAATAAATAATAGTTGAAATCGATTTCTCACTGAATTTGTTTCTATATGTGTGATTGAATCAATTTGTAACCAGTTTTAGGGACAGAAAAAAAAATTAAAATAGTTTGATAGTTATGTACAACGGATTACGTGCCATTCTCTTTGTTATTTTATATTTCTTTTATGATTTATATAATTAATATTAATATTAAGTAATTATATTAGTAATAATAATAATAATAATAATAATAATAATAATAATAATTAATAATGATACTAATAATCAAATGATAATATTATTATTGTTAATTATTATTTTCTAATAATGAAAATGATAAAAATGTTAATAATATAAGTAAGTATAACCACTTCATTTTAATCTTGTAATTAATTTAATTTATTAATATTACACATTATTATTTTATAATATAGTATATAATTTCATATTTATTATTTATGCATTATAATATGCATACAATTAACGATTATGTATAAAGATTACACACACACACACACACACACACACACACAGTTCAAAATTTTTGAGACGCAACCTAACAGACTTTGCTTATCGTGTCAAAGATATTAAATCGTATCGAGAATTTGGTTTAAAATTAGTCAAAATTTTCCGGGTCGTGACAGTACCTACCCGTTAAAGAAATTTCATCCCGAAATTTGAGTGAGGTGGTCATGGCTAACAATAAAAGTATGTTCATAACGAATATGAGTTGATAAAAAGAGTTTTATCATCATTGAGTGATATAGATAAAATAATTCGATTATTCGAAGAGTACGAATGAAGCTGTCACAAAAGGTTGAGATAGAGATTTAACTTTTGACGTAATCTTGGTTGAATTCCGGAATTCAAGGGATATAAAGAAAATCTTCGAATTCTAAAAGATTTGATTTTTCAGCGAGTAAGGAAATTAAGATCTCTATAATTAAATACGGAGATTTGTCTCGATTACTCCGTCTGATATTTCCATTATAAATTAAACTCTTCCTTCCCATTATTCTCACCATTCCTATACTTTCTTTCTCAGTTCATATATCCAAAAGATTGTAAAAATGCTTAATCCGGTTCTAATCCTTGTCCTTCTTCTGTCAATCACTTCTGTCTTCCTCCTTTTTCATCTACCACTGGAGGAATGTGCTTTCTTCTACTTCGCCCTTGGGGTTATAGTGTTCTTAATTCTCCCGTGTCTTTATGTTGCGATAAACATTGATATACACGGTTTGTAATTTATGTGTGTTATCGGGTTTTATATTATCCCTTATATTTCGAAGCTCTATGCTTTTGTTTTCTCTTCCCGACTTCAAGTCAAGTGAATAATGGTCCAGAATTTGTAGATATAGTGTTTTGAATGATTATAATGTTCTAAGCAGGAAGGAACGTGATAACACGATTTGATTTGTCAAATTACCAGAATCCCTGAGAATGGAACTATCAAGAATATATTTTCTTGATATGTTCAAAAATTAAGTAGAATGAAAGAGTTATGTAACATGACTCATGATGGTGGTATGATCTACTGTGAACCATCATCACGTTTCATTAGAAGCTCAGCATGACTTACTGTAATATAATCACGTTGGCCAAGCGTCATTATATTATACTAACCCATGCATCAGTTTCCAACACTTCTCCACAATTCATTCATAATTCATACTCAGATTTTACAGAAGTTTCCAATATAATGGAATACAGAAAACACGAAGAGGTCGATAATTTCGGACAAGAATATTTATGAAAATATCTTCAGAAATATCGAAGATATTTATGACGATATTTTTGGAATTTCTAAGTTCGATGGTTGATGGAAAAGATTTTCCGCAAGATTTTAGCATGAGTAAGGAGCAAGATATTCGTTGAAAGTTTCATCGGATCCAGAATTACCTGGATTCTTTGAATATAGGGTATGGTCCTTGTATTTGTCCTTGGTCTCCTTCATGGTTAGCTCAATCCGTTTTTCAGTTACAAATTTTCTATCGAGCGTTCCTAACATTCCCTTCTTTATCATCAAACTTTTGGCCGTTTAAACCATCTACAATTTTTCTGTTTTCTCTGCATTTAATGCAGCCATATCTGAATCGTCGGTTATCATTTCGAGGTGTTTTCAGGAGAATTGTATTTTTAGATGATTAAACGCTGATGGTAATATGGTGGAATATAAATGGGTTCCCGGTAACAAAGGCGAAAAGACAACGTATATATCAAGGTTATAATAAGGTTAGTCCGACTGAAAAATCGAAGTTGACTTGCTGGAGCTGTGACAAAATTTGCTACTTTGAAGAAGAACTGCAACGTTATTTTGGGTAATAATAACACTAAATCAATTAGCACAGCTACGTGTTAAACGTTTACTCAGTATCCGAGAGTTTTTCAAGTGCATAACTATATGCATCAATCTTTTCTTCCGTAGATGAAGCGCGGCTGGTTCATCCTCTCGATCGAGGTGTTTTCAAGAATCATGAAAGATTTGAACATGGATTGGAATCGTCAAGATTCAAATGAGGTTTAAGATGAAATCAAGTGGCAAACTTGAAGAATTTTTTTAGTTTCATATGTTATAATCAATATTTTAAATTCATTTTTAATTATCCAATGTTGATAGTCCAATAATCGATTTATATATATATATAATCATAGAATTATCCCACGACGTATTGTATACGTATTGTATTTGCATCAACCCAGAGACGTATTGTAGACGTATTGTCTTAGAATTAACTAAGACGTATTGTGTACGTATTGTCTTAGGATTTATCAAAACGTATTGTATACTTATTGTGTTAGGATGTACCAAATATTCGAATTAATAAATATGTATCATGACCCATTGTACAACTTATTGTCTCAGAATTAATCCGACGTATTGTGTACATGTGTCCCGATTTATCCGATGATATTTAAAGTGCGTAAAATAAATAACAGAAATTAAATGACGATAAATAAAATTATGATAAATAAATTGTGAATAATAAAATGTAATCAGTTAGCTAGGAACAGTTAGCGTGGATTCTTAACAAAATTTCAATTAGTTAAATTGTTTGTTTCTAACAAATTTTATTTGTCCAATGTTTTCTTCATTATGCCACTTGTTGAATTTTGATAAGTCAAATCCAATTATGAAATTGAATGAAAATGGTTACTCTGTGGTGAACGGATTCGTATAGCTGTGGATGTGAGTAGGATAGTAATGACTGTTGAATCAGATTCGAAGAATGTACAGTGTAACTTATTAATGTGAAACCCAAATATTCCTCGAGTATTACCTACCCATTAAAATATTTTCATCATTAATAGTTTGTACAAACAAAATTTTAATTACAATCTTTATGAAAACATATATACATATATATATTTTTTAGATGTAATCATGGATTTAATGAGTTAATATGATATTAAACTCATTTGATTTACTGTTAGAACTAGAATACATAATCTCTAAAACATTAGAGATTACATAATCGCCATGTTGAGGGGAGATAATCGATGTAGAACGATATGTAGAACGAAGATAAAGTAGGTAGAACGATACGTAGAACGATGATTATGCTCGAGGTACAGAATGAGATGTTGAGGCGTGTGATGTTGAAACTTGGGTTGTTGGTGGTACTGGTGTTGATGTTGGTGTGCCGGTGATGTTGCTGAAGCTGGTAGGTTCTGCACCATATTTTCCAAAGCTACAACTCGAGCGCGAAATTCGTTGACTTCTTCTATTATTCCGGGAAGATTGGCGGTTTGAACAAGGGGATGGATAAGGTTTAGAATTTGAGATATATAATCATTGCGAGATATTCTGGAAATGAGAGTGAAGATGGTGTTTCGAACTGGTTCGTCGGTAAGTGCTTCAGTTTTTCGCCAAGAGGTGAATTCGGTTGGTGGAAGGAAAGGATCGCCTTCTTCTCGTCTCCATTGATTAAGTCAACTACGAACACATCAGACGAATTGGGGATGGATGACTGGGTGATTCATTCTGGTGACGCTGCTTTCGGAGCTTAGGTGAAACTCCATATCGGAATCCGAGGACTTGAACTAGTGGTGAGTTCCATTTCGTACGATTAGATATAGGATTTTTCGATATGAGATGATTTTTGGATATCGGATGATATTCTAATTGTATAAAATACCTAAATATAGTACAGAAGATCTCGTATATTACGGAGAAAATTAAGGAAACGTGTCAGATAAAATCTAAAGTAACAGATACGCTAAGATATGGATTAGCAGATATGCTAAGATATGACTTTGTCTATACACTATCAATGCAATAATTGCAATAAGATGTGTCAAGACTGATAATGATAAGTAGATATTTTTCGACAAATGGTGGTAAGCCAAAACTTTTAACATGTAGACCAGGTTCAAGTCCAGACTTACTAATATAACCTAACAACTACTAGGTCGAAGTCCAGACTTACTAATGCATCCTAACAACCCCTAGTTGGACACACTAATGCAAGACCTGGTTCGCTACGACCACCGCTCTGATACCAACTGTCATAACCTGTCCTAATCCTCCTGGACGAAGTCATTAACATCTGGTCCCATTGCGATGATCGACTCCAAGTAATGTCCTTAAAATGAGCAAATGCACAGCGGAAGACTTAATTCGTACCTGAGAATAAACATGCTTAAAAGTGTCAACCAAAAGGTTGGTGAGTTCATAGGTTTATCATAACAATCATTTCAATATATTAATAGACCACAAGATTTCATAATCATAAACGTAATACACTCGCAAGTGTATGTAAAGCATTCTAAGTGGTTGAGCACTTGGTAACCATACTTAACTATTAATCAACGTCGCATATTCCCTTTATTATGAAATCTCACTACACTGTACCAAGTGTAGTCACGAAACGAAGTACTGTGCAACCGTTGAATACTGGTCGTCCAGTCCGGTTGGGGTTGTCAGGCCCGATAGATCTATCAACAGAATTCGCGTTTACAATACCCATGTAAATAGTAGTTACCAAGCTACAAGGAAGTATGCCAGTGGTACAACTCAACGTAGAATGTATTTTAAGTACTTGTGTCTATTTTGTAAACATTTATAAAAGCAGCGCATGTATTCTCAGCCCAAAAATATATATTGCAAAAGCAATTAAAAAGGGAGCAAATGAAACTCACCTAATATATTTTGTAGTAAAAATACATATGACTATATTGAACAATGCAGGGTTGACCTCGGATTCACTAACCTATTATTCAATCACGTATATTAATACACGTAATGGTAATCGAACAGATATTTATATTATTAGTGATTTTATTTGTTAGTTTATATTATGTGTTTTATTAATAACTTAATTAGATATATTTATCTTTATGTAGATAATTAACATTTTTTACAAAAGTATTAATATGGTTAGGTTTTATGTCACAAATATATTTTTATATAGAAAATCTACATTTGATATATTAATAGTACTAATAATAATAATGATAAAAATAATACTAATTATGATAAAAGTTATGGTAATCCTAATAATAATAATAATAATAATAATAATAATAATAATAATAATAATAATAATAATAATAATAATAATAATTTAAAAGATAGTACTAATGATGTTATGTGAGGTGTATATGAACTAGCTTATATTTTACTAGTAAAAACTATTAAATACGATACAATTTTACACAAGATATTTATTTATTTATAGAATGGATATACCTAAACTTTGCTACAACACTTATAGGCAGTGTACCTAATCGTACAGTAGTGTATTTTTTAGTAAGTCCAGTTCGTTCCACAGGGAAATCTTTTAAACAAAGCTTAACGCTATATTAGTTTTAATTTATAAAAATACAAATATATATATATATGTAATATTATTATTATAAAAGGGGGTTTTTACCGTTTATTGACCGGTTTGTCGATTTTTAAAACTTTAGTCGCAGTTAAAACCTAATGTAAAATATTAAATAAATAAAAGACTTAATTTAAAGTGTAAAGTAAATAATGATAATGAAATTGCGATAAATAAAAGTGCGATAAAATAAAATTACGATAATTAAAGAGTACGAAAATTAAAAGTGCAATTAAATACAATGACAATAAATAAAAGTGCAATTAAATACAATAACAATAAATAAAAGTGCAATAATTAGAAGTGCAATTAAATATGAAAATAAAGGAATTATGCTTATTTAAACTTCCGTAATCATAATGTTTGACGTGTTGATTTTAGTTTATTCCCATGGGTTAATTGTCCTTTGTCCTGGATTATTTAATATGTCCGTATGGTTTTTGTCCATAACAGTCCATCAGCCATAAATATAAAGTGCGAGTGTCCTCGTCAAATTATCCTTATATCCGAAGTCAAATATTCTAACTATTTGGGGACTTAAACTGTAACAAGGTCTTAATACTTTGTTTGATAATTACACCAAGATATCGACTGCGTGTAACCCAAGGTTTTAATACTTTGTTATCAATTATGCCAAGTGTCCTTGTACATAATTTCACCCCTGTTTTAATAATTCCATAGACTATTAATCCATTCCCGTGTCCGGTTAAATGAACGATTATTCGTACATATAAATACCCCGCCCATCGTGTCCGATCGAGTGTATATGGTTATTTATAGGTATGTTCAATTGTAAATCTTTATATTAAAATTAACAAACTATCATTTAGTTAAACAAATATAAAGCCCATTAATAGCCCATAGTCTAATTTCCACAAGTGTCGTTCTTTTGTCCAAACCCCAATTATGGTACAAAGCCCAATTACCCAATTTTAATATTTTTAGCCCAACATCATGATTACTTCGGTATTAAATAAGCATAATAATAACTTAGCTACGAGACATTAATGTAAAAAGTTTGAACATAACTTACAATGATTAAAAATAGCGTAGCGTTACACGGACAGAATTTCGACTTACACCCTTACAACATTCGCTAACATACCCTTATTATTAGAAATTAAAATTAAAATATAAATATATATACATATACGTTGATGAATGAGGAGAAAAAGATTGATGGATTATGATGAACCAAAGCTCGAAATTTATAGGCATGTGAGCTGAAAAAGGGGCTCATGCGATCGCATGAGCTTTGCTCTTCAAGGCCATGCGATCGCATGGCCAGCTGAGGAGGCTCACATGTTGTTGTTTTCTTCTGCCGACGGTTTTAATTAAATATATATAATATATAAATAATTTTAAGAATTATTTATATATTATATTATATTTATGTGCATAGTTGACTTGTAATTTTTAGTCCGTTGCGTCGAGCGTTGAGAGTTGACTCTGGTCCCGGTTCCGAATTTTTGAACGTCCTTGCGTACAATTTAATATCTTGTACTTTGCGTTTTGCTTCTTGTACTCTTGTAATTTTGAGATGTTTCTTATCAATAATTGGAACCACTTTGATTGTATTTTGTACTTTTGAGCTTTTTGGTCTTTTACATCTTCAATTCGTCGAATCTATCTTTTGTCTTTACCTTTTATTATTTAAACGAATATCACTTGTAAATAGAACAATTGCAACTAAAAGCTTGTCTTTCTTGAGGGATAATGCTATGAAATATATGTTCGTTTTTAGCATTATCAAATATTCCCACACTTGAGCGTTGTTTGTCCTCAAGCAATATAGTCTTGAAATACTAGAATCACTTCTTTATTCTTCACACTTTGTACATCAGTGATTTCTATACGACAGTATAAACAATGGTAGTAACGATGTGGTTTACAGTCCCACATGACTATAAAAATTTAGATCCATTAAGGAAATTGGATCTTTATGAAAACATTTGATCTTTTGAAAATTAAATCTAGCTTTTACCCTAGATAAGTTTTCCGGAATAACCCTTCTCCGGTGTTTGCAAATTGTTTTTGTGGGTTTGGTGGGTTTCAGATTTGAAAACTTTAGCTCAAAACTTGTGGTTTTGTGTCACCCACTTACTAACCTTGTATTGGGAAAGCAACACGTCCAGTATACTTGCTCCGTATATTACCTTTCGATAAACTACCGTCCGGTTGTAAAGGAAAGCGTTGAACAAGCAACTGTTAAGGCAATGTCCCCTGACATGCTTTTAATTATGGTCTATAACGTATCGGATGCAATTACTATCCTTGGTAGGAGCAATAGTAAAGCTCACCGTTATGGTTTTTCGGTCTGGCACAAGGTCCTGTCTTTGACCATGCTATGCAACCACCGTTCTTACGGTTGACACCCATTTTAGTTCAGGTGACCTAATGAATTCCAGGTGAATTCCTAGGATTTTACGTTCAATGGTAATGAACGCATTGAAAATGGGTTTTCAGAAAACAAATCGGTTTGTAATTTTGACCAAAATATTTTCTCGTTCAAGCTCGAGTTTAGATATCATTGAATTCCATGAGTTTGTAATTCTCAATCTTTAAGGTCAATCTCTAGGATTGAGTAATATCAGGCTTAAAAGCTGATTTTTGATCTTTTAAGGAGATTATCCTTTTTGGGGATCTGATTCATTAGTCTTATCCAGCTAATTTGCACGGCGTCCTCCCCATTTTACGAGACAGATCCTCTCATGGTTAGGATAAGTCTGACCACTTGGCGACCCTGTTTGATGCTGAGGTCCGTGGATTTCCTGCTGATTTTAGAGATGACTTTTCTAGATTTTTCGTCAACCTACAGCTGGTCTGGACGACAACTTCATGACCTAAATCAAGAAGCGCGTGTTTTTTTCGGAAGAGTTTACTTCCTTTTAATGATGGAATTGATTCATCGTGTAGATCCATCTTTCTTTCAAATATATTACAGTAAATCGGGTAAAACTGATTAAAATCGTCCAAAACAAAAGTCTCTTCAGTTATTTGTTACAAAAATATGTGTGATATATGTTTTAAATAACTTGGTAAATTTTCCCACACTTGGCTTTTATTTTCCTTTTTATTGTCCTCTATTCCATTTTAAATGAATTTTAACATTTTGGGTTGTTTCTCAATTTATGTCCTTTCCGAGGTAACAATAATTTCGGTGTTAAAACCTAGTTTTATCGTTCATAAATATGTATAAACATGATTTTGAATTCATTTAATTGAAAATTTTGAAAATTTTTACTAGAATTGGGTAGTCAGTATATAAGACTAGGGCTGTTCTTTATTATCAGAGAGCACTAGATTCTAATACAACTACTGCGTTACTAGTATTTCTAATGGTAACCAAGTGTACAAGTCAAAAAATTTTAAAATTCCGAAAGAATTTAACCCCTTCCCACACTTAAGATCTTGCAATGCCCTCATTTGCAAGAAATCAGTAACACTTTAAATTATTGAGGGTGATTAGCGTAGAAAAATGATTAAATTTTACTAAAATTTCCAAACATATTGGCGTTTGTTTGCTGAATGATAAATGGTGCATATCATTTGTTCATTCTATCTTGTTGTTACATCACATTTGATTTTCGTTTTGTCGTCTAAAGTACTAGCTTTTGCTGAACTTAATGCCAGTCTTTGAAAATGCGCTGTTTTACCCTGTTTTGTACAATTGACAATATACATACAATATAAATATAAACATGCATGGCAATTTGAAATGGGACTTAAAATCTCACTCTCATACTTTCAAATCCTAAATGGGAAATATTAGTACACAATATTAATAAAAATGATAAAAATTACACAAATATATCCAATAACATAAGTTTAAACATGAATAAGTAAAAAGATAAAAACATAAAAATCATAAAAATAACCAATGGAACCAAATCAGTCTGGATAGGGGTTCCAGTTCATCTCGTCAGGTGGGTTCCATTGTTGGTTATAGGTGTTCTGATAGGCTTGGTTATAGTCATACCGGTTAAAGGGTGGTCGGATGTCAGGGCTGTGTGGTGGAAAATGAGCAGGTCGAGTAGGCACGTAATTATTTGGTACCTGATATGATAGCTGGCTCATGATTTGGTGTTGATGAACTAACCAGCTATCATGTTGGCGTCGCCTATAATCCTCGTATACTCGCTCGGAGTTCCACTGCTCATACATACTATGTCTGGTCGCGTTCGTCATTGCTTCCTCATCTATACGAACGTGGACGTCAAGAATAGCATCTCGAAAGACATCCCTAATGTCTTCCTTCCTCCATTTCCTCATATGAGCCTCTCTCTACCTGAGGATGATTACCTTCATAGGGAACTGCCTGGTTGCGTCTACTCTTCAATACCTTAGCACCAGCATAAACCCGCAATCCTATGGTCTCATCCTGTTCTCTACAAACCTGTAATGGACCCCCTTGGTTCCTATCAACACCTAAATACTCTCCAATGAGAGTAACAAAAATACCGCCTCCTATTATACTCCCGTCCTGCATTCCTTCTACCATTTTAGATAAATAAAAACCAACACAGTAAGGGATATTAACAAAGCTTCTCGGGTCTCGAATACACTTTAGGTAAAATAAATCATGTAAGGTCATTTTCTCCTTATTGTGACCTCTCTGTGTAATTGAGTTAGCCAAAAATCTATGAATTATACGAAGCTCGGCTTTGTTAATATGTAAGTAGGAGTGTTTTCCTCCCAGTGTAAAAACATTATAGTTTGACATACGCCTCCAAACGGCGTTCGCATCAAAATACCTATCTACCCTTTTACCACGATAAATCAAATTCATACAATCGGGTAGTAGCAATTCACTAGAAGTGTAAATCTGTAATGCCCTGGCCATGTCCATCATGGACATTCTGTACATCCTACCGCCAAGGATAAATCTAAGAAAACTTCTATTATCTAACCTATCTACATCTACATTTAATGCTATAGTACTCATCAGCTCAACACACCATTCCTTATATACAGGTCTACGAATGGTGAAAAGACGTTCCCAATCTGTAAAAGAAGAACTGCCATACCTTTGAATCAAATGCTGTCTAACACGGTCAGCTAGATGGACCGTTTCCAAAGGATTCCAATCAATTACCTTCGGCACCTCTACCTCTTTTGTTACCAATTTAAATTTATTACTTTGATATGCCGGGTAATCTCTCCATCGTCTATCGAATCTCAGATTAGGATGCAACGTGTGTTCCGGAATTGTTGGATATTCTACAGGCGGATGTGGCGGAAATACTATGAATTCATTAGGTAACTGTAGCGGATCATAATAAGGTACGTGTTGATCAGGCTGTTGTTGTGGTTCCTGTTGTGGTACTTGTTCAGGTTCTGGCTCGTATTGCATTTCTGGTTCTGGTTCTGGAGCTGGAGCAGGTCGTCTAGATGATGATGATGATGAACCTCCAGTATCGGCTTTCTGTAAAACACATTAAACACAAAATTTGTGCATCCAAATATGCATTAGTGTTAGCAAAATAACAACTTAAAACAATCACAATAACATGTTAAATCAAAATTAAACTTATACACATTTTCACAATTTTTCACAATTCTACACTTTTTCAAATAAGCACATATGAAAATGTAGACAAAGTTCATAAGCATTTAACTCAAATAACATGTCAAAATAGTTATTACTAACAATTAAACAAGTCTCAAATGGCAAATATATCAAATTAATCAAGTTCATGAATTTTGGACTTAAAAAGTCCACTTTAATCTCCAAAAATCATGTTTAGGATCAATGTTTGGATCATTTAACTACCTAAACATGTTACACTACTCAATTTAGCAATAATTCATGACAAAAATCGGCCATAACCTGTTTATATCAAAAAGCCCCAAATTGCTCAAGAACACAAACCCTAGATTTCTAAAATTTTTGAAGTTTTTTGCTTTAAATCATGTTAAATAGCATCAATCTAGGTTATACATGCATAAAATACTAACAATTTAACACTAATTACACTAGAAATTAACAAAATTGCATTAGGTAAAATATTGGTAATTATCACAAAAACTAGAAAATTTATGAGTTTAGGGGTGTAATTTTTACCTTTTTGCTGAAGAATGCGAATCTAGGCATGATTAGAGCAAGAAAATTGACGAATTACGGTGAAAATTTTCGAATTTTAGAGAGTATTTTGGGGTATTTTCGTATGTATGTGTGAGTTTTGTGTGAAGAACAGCTCGCTGAGCTATTTGTTTCTGGCCTGGAATTTCTCCCCATGCGATCGCATGGCACCAAAGGCCAAACTCCATGTGATCGCATGGAGTCCCGGGTAGAGTGTTTTTGGGTTTTTTTTTTTTTTTTTTATAAAACCTTATAACTTTTTTAAAACATTTAATTAATTAAATTCTAAAAATTTTGTTTTCCTTTAGGAGCGAGGGTGTTTCGGATCGTTGTCCTAGTCCGTCCCTCGATAAAATTTTAAAATTTGTCAATTCAAAGCGCGGTTTTAAAAGTAAAGATTTTTGGGTTTTTTAAATGTTTTTGGCATACTTTAGTTCAATAAGATTAAAAATAATGATAATAAAAGTTCTCGTCCCTCCCTCGGGTAAAACAATTTCGGTTCAACGACCTAGTCTTCAACTTACGATGAATTTTAAAAATCATATTTTTAACTTAGTGAAATAAAATAAATTTTTGTTTTTAAATTCACACCAAACTTAAATTTAAAATGCATAAAATTAAAAATTCATATTTTAAAAATTAAAAATTCACACCAAACTTATATTATATTTTTGTTTTTATACATACAAACTTATATTAAAAATATTAATTTTTCAGATATTTACAATTTTAAATATATTGATTTAAAAATTTTACAATATTATTTTAATATTAATTTTAAAAACATGGTAAAAATAAAATAAAAATCTTTTTGGTCTTTTATCCCACTTTAATCAATCAAATATTATCAAAAATATACGCCCCTCTTTTCGGTAAAGTAATTTCGGTTCAACGACCTAATTTAACTCATGACGAATTTTTGAAATATTTTGGTTGAATGATTAAAGATATTTATACCTTAAGAATAAACGGTAAATTTCGCAGTGATGTAATAAATTTTTGTATGATATCAATAATTTCGGTCGCAAGACCTAATTTTATCGAATACCAATTTAATACTTTATAATGAACAAATTAGCGTTTATTATCAAAAGGTTAAAAATAAAAACTGTACAAACTTACCTGTGAAATATATTTCTTAGTGATATGCTCTAGCCCACTCATAAGATAGTCGGACTAATTGATTTTCCATGGCTACATAGGCGTAACCTCGAGCATTTAACGTTTTTTCTTCTAAACATATGAACGGTCCGTCTCTGCATAAAGTAACAAATTCGGTGTTTGAATAGGTTTGATTATTTGAACATTTACCTTCGTGTGACCATTTTCCGCATTTGTGACATCTTTCAAGGTGTCGTGCTCTTCTTTTCGCTGCGGATTTTGATTTTCCTTTACCAAATTGTAACTTATTATTTTCGCATCTGGATTCTTTTCTTACTCCGTCCAATTTTTCTCTGATTACTGATACCAGTTCACTCGAAAGTGTGTCATTATTACGTTTAGTGATTAAAGCGTGTAGCATTAGACCATGGTTTAGTTCACAGGAAGTTTTCATTTCGTAAAACCTAAAAACAAATAAAAATTCAGAATGGGGGGAGAAGACTAGTTCTTTAGGGTCTGCTAGAGAAAGACCATTTGGGTTCCATTTTCGAGAACTACACGAAAACAGAAAATCTAACTCTAACAAAAATACATATTATCTTTTAAAAGATTTGATTCTCCCCACACTTAGTTAGCTGTGGTGTCGAAATTGTGATAAACTTCGTTGTCGACTTCCATCGGACTATCTATGTAATGTTTAACTCTGTGACCATTAACCTTAAATTCAATCCCATTTGAATTTATTAATTCTACAGTCCCGTATGGGAAAACTCTTTTGACTATGAATGGTCCAGACTATCTTGATTTCAATTTTCCAGGAAATAGCTTGAATCGTGAATTGAAAAGAAGAACTCTGTCTCCTTCTTTGAATTCTTTTGAACTTCTGATTATTTTATCATGCCATTTCTTCATTCTTTCTTTATAGATTAACGAATTATCGTATGCTTCATGTCTCAATTCTTCTAATTCGTTTAATTGACTTAACCGTAGACGTCCCACTTCATGTAAATTAAGATTACATGTCTTCAAAGCCCAAAATGCTTTGTGTTCAATTTCTACTGGAAGATGACATGCTTTTCCATAAATGAGTCTAAAAGGTGTGGTTCCAATTGGAGTTTTGTAGGCTATTCTAAAAGCCCAGAGTGCATCCTCCAATTTCATGGACCATTCCTTCGGATTTGATCCTACGGTTTTCTCTAGAATAAGTTTTAAAGCTCGGTTGGTATTTTCAACTTGTCCACTTGTTTGTGGATGATTAGCAGTGGAGATTTTATGAGTTACTCCATATCTTTTGAGAACTTTCTCAAGTTGATTATTACAGAAATGAGTTCCCCGATCACTTATTAAAGCTTTCGGTGTTCCAAACCTTGCAAAAAGACGTTTTAAAAAGTTGACTACAACTCGTGCATCGTTAGTTGGGAGAGCTTGTGCTTCCGCCCATTTAGATACATAATCAATGGCAACGAGAATATATAGATTATTATGAGATTTTGGAAATGGACCCATAAAGTCAATACCCCAAATGTCAAATACTTCACATACTTGAATGAAATTTTGTGGCATTTCATCACGTTGACTTATTTTTCCGGCCCTTTGACATGCATCACAGGATTTGCAAAGAAGGTGTGCGTCTTTGAAAATTGTAGGCCAATTGAATCCAGCATCATAAACTTTTCTTGCTGTGAGCTGAGGCCCATAATGCCCTCCTGTTGGTCCTGTGTGACAATGGTTTAAGATTTTACTAGCTTCATCTCCAAATACACATCGGCGTATAATTCCATCGGGACAACTTTTAAACAAATGTGGATCTTCCCAGAAATAGTGTTTTATATCACTAAAGAATTTCTTTCGTTTTTAGTACGACAATCCTTTTTCAAGGAATCCACATACTAAGTAGTTTGCATAGTCTGCAAACCATGGAATTTCATTATAATCTATCTTCAATAGATATTCATCAGGAAAGTTGTCTTGTATGGCTGATTCATTTAGAACTTCTAATTCAGAATTTTCAAGACGAGAAAGATGATCAGCGGCGAGATTTTCTGCTCCCTTTTTGTCTCGGATTTCAATATCGAACTCTTGTAAGAGTAAGATCCAACGGATTAATCTTGATTTGGCATCTTGTTTCGAAAATAGGTATCTAAGAGCAGAATGGTCGGTATAGACCACCGTTTTAGCTAGAACGAGATATGAACGAAATTTGTCAAAAGCAATGACAATAGCAAGGAGTTCTTTTTCAGTAGTTATGTAATTTATTTGTGCTCCTTGTAACGTCTTACTAGCATAATAAATAGGTTGAAATCGTGTTTCAATCCTTTGTCCTAAAACGGCTCCCATTGCAAAATCACTTGCATCGCACATAAGTTCAAACGGTAAATTCCAATTTGGTGTTATCATGATCAGCGCATTAGTGAGTTTTTCTTTAAGAATATTAAAAGATTTGATACGTTCATCTGAAAAGATGAATGAAGCATCATTTTCTAGGAGTTTATTCATTGGAGTGGCAATTTTAGAAAAATCT
The DNA here is from genome assembly GCF_046630445.1 of Rutidosis leptorrhynchoides. Taxonomy (NCBI): domain Eukaryota; kingdom Viridiplantae; phylum Streptophyta; class Magnoliopsida; order Asterales; family Asteraceae; genus Rutidosis; species Rutidosis leptorrhynchoides. The sequence continues at coordinate 77,641,734 of NC_092338.1, read as the reverse complement.
TTTATAAAACGTCGGTAAAAATCGGCATGCCCTAGAAAACTCCTAACTCCTCTAACATTGGTGGGATGTAGAAGTTTAGCAATTATATCTACTTTAGCTCTATCCACTTCAATTCCTTCCTTTGAAATTTTATGACCAAGAACGATGCCTTCTTTAACCATGAAATGACATTTCTCCCAATTAAGAACTAGATTTGATTGTTCGCATCTAATAAGCATTCGTTCAAGATTAACTAGACATGATTCAAATGTATCACCGAAGACTGAAAAGTCATCCAAGAAAACTTCCATGCATTCTTCTATCATGTCGTGAAAAATCGCCATCATACACCTTTGAAAGGTTGCAGGGGCGTTGCAAAGTCCAAATGGCATGCGTTTGTAAGCAAAAGTACCATAAAGGCACGTGAATGTGGTTTTTTCTTGGTCCTCGGGTGCTATTGGAATTTGAAAATATCCGAAAAAACTATCAAGAAAACAATAGTAACTATTTCCGGCTAATCTTTCCAACATTTGATCAATGAAAGGTAAGGGAAAGTGATCTTTTCTGGTGGCGTCATTCAATTTTCTATAATCAATACAAACACGCCATCCTGTTACAGTCCTAGTAGGAATAAGCTCATTTTTCTCATTTGTGATGACAGTCATGCCACCCTTCTCAGGCAAGCATTGAACTGGGCTTACCCATGGACTATCAGAAATTGGATAAATTAAACCTGCATCTAGCAGTTTAATAATTTCTTTCTTAACAACATCTTGCATATTAGGATTTAGTCTTCGTTGGCGTTGCACATACGTTTTATGACCTTCTTCCATAAGGATTTTATGTGTGCAATACGAAGGACTTATTCCTTTTATATCATGAATCTTCCATGCAATGGCTGGTTTATGAGCTTTTAGCACAGAAATGAGTCGAGATTTTTCATTTTCAGTAAGAGAAGACGATATTATTACAGGTAATTCAGATTCACCATGTAAATAAGCGTATTCCAAATGGTTTGGAAGTGGCTTTAACTCTAATATCGGAGGTTCTTCTATCGATGATTTATATCGATATCTGTCTTCTTCTTTTAGCATTTGAATTTCTTCAGTTGTTGGTTCATATCCATTAGCCATAAGTGTAGCTAACATTTCAGTTTCATCAATTGGTTCAGTTCCTTCTCCTAAAGAACATTCTCCTGTTCCTTGTAATTCTGGAAATTCTTCTAATAATTCTGCATGTGATTCTATAGTTTGAATATAATAACAAGTATCATCTGCAGATTGCGGTTGTTGCATGGCTCTATCAACAGAAAAGGTAACACTCTCGTCCTCTATACTTAGGGTCAGTTTCTTACCAAACACGTCTATTGTTGCTTTGGACGTGTTTAAGAATGGTCTTCCTAATATGAGAGGAACTCGAGAATCTTCTTCCATGTCCAGAACAACAAAATCTACTGGAAATACTAAAGTACCAACTTTAACTAGCATGTTCTCCATTATCCCGCTAGGATATTTTATTGATCTATCGGCTAGTTGTATACTTATTCTTGTTGGTTTCAATTCTCCAAGGTCTAGTTTAGCGTATAGTGAATACGGCATTAGATTTATACTAGCACCTAAGTCTGCCAATGCTTCTATTGAACTAAGACTACCCAGAAAACATGGAATTGTGAAACTTCCTGGATCTGATAATTTTTCTGGTATCTTATTCAACAGCACTGCAGAACAATTAGCATTCATAGTAACAGTCGAGAGTTCTTCCATTTTCTTTCTATTCGTGATTAGATCTTTCAGAAATTTAGCATATCTAGGCATTCCTGAAATCACATCAATGAAAGGAAGATTTACATTTATCTGTTTAAACATATCCAAAAATTTGGATTGCTCGGCTTCAAGTCTCTCTTTTCTCATTTTACTCGGGTAAGGAAGTGGTGATTGGTATGGTTTAACATAAGGTTTAGCCTTAACTGTGTTATCTTCATTAACCTTTTCAACTACCGATTCTTTTTCCTTATCTTGATCAGATTGTGGTTCTTGTGGAGTAGGAATAGCTTCCTCAGAAATTACAGGTATTTCAGGTGGTTTAAGTATAATACCACTTCTTGTGGTAATGGCTTTAGCTGTTTAATTTCGGGGGTTAGCATTTGTATCACTAGGTAGACTTCCCGGTTTTCTTTCACCTATTAACCTTGCTAGGTTGCTCACTTCTTGTTCCAAATTTTGAATAGAAGCTTGTTGATTTCTAAATGCTTGAGCATTTTGTTCATTGGTTTGTTTCTGAGATGTGAAAAACTGTGTTTGAGATTCAACTAGCTTCGTCATCATATCTTCTAAATTCGGCTTTTTATCATCAGTTTGTGGTGGTTTGTTTTGAAAATTAGGTCTTTGCTGGTTGTATGTATTATTGGATACTTGTTGATTACTAGGACCTTGTTGGTTGTTGTATGGAACATTTTGATTATAATTTTGGTTTTGATTGTAGATCGGTCTTAGCGGTTGATAATTATTCTGATAATTATTTTCAGGCCTTTGGTTTATGTATGAAACATTCTCTCTTTGTTCCATTGTTAGTTCAATACTGAGACAATCTTTTGTCAAATGTGGTCCTCCACACTGCTCACAACTAATTCGTATTGAGTGAATATCTTTAGTCATCTTTTCCATTCGTCTTTCGACAACATCTATCTTTGCAGAAATGGAATCTAAGTCATGGCTAGAATCGGCTCTAGCTGCTTTAGATGATCTAACGATATCTTTTTCTTGGTGCCACTCATGTGAGTGGGAAGCAGTGTTATCAATAATTTTGTAAGCATCAGTTTCAGTTTTCTTCATAATAGAACCACCAGCTGCTATGTCTATGCCTTTCCTTGTAGTGATGTCGCATCCTTGGTAGAATATTTGTACTATTTGACAGGTGTCTAAACCATGTTGCGGACATCCTCTTAATAACTTTCCAAATCTTGTCCAAGCCTCATATAGAGTTTCATTTGGCTTCTGTGTGAACGTAACAATTTCTCCTTGAAGTCTTACGGCTTTAGATGCCGGAAAGAATTGTTTAAGAAAATTTTCAACTAAAACGTCCCATGTATCAATCGCCCCTTCAGGTAACGATTCTAACCAATCTTTGGCTTCTCCCTTTAGAGTCCAGGGAAATAACATGAGATATATCTGTTCATCCTCAACTTCTCTTATTTTAAATAGAGTGCAGATCCTATTAAAGGTACGAAGATGTTCATTTGGATCTTCCTTCGGCGCACCAATAAATTGGAATTGATTAGTCACCATATGTAGAATTTGTCTTTTGATTTCATAATCTGGCGCATTAATGTCTGGTTGAGTAATTGCGTGACCTTGGCTAGTGCGTTTAGCTCTCATTCGGTCTTCCATACTTAGAGGTTCCAGATTTTCCATGATTGAATTTGTTGAATCTGAATCACTAGAGGATTATGATTTAATGGTTTGTTCCTCAACAATCTCTGTTTGAATGACTGGTGGTTCCGGAGGAAAGATTAATGGTTCAGGATCTATGAATTGTCCCTGAATATTCTCCTGATTCTCAATTGTGAGGTCGGGTTCAAAAAATGGATTATCAGAAATTTGAATTGGAGTACTTGGTCGACTGGATGACGATTCTAAAGAAAAATCAACGGCGACAATATTTGCTAGATGTCTTGATCGAGTTACAGGTGGTGAACGTACAAAAGGTAGTGAACGTTTTGCTCGGTGCATTCACTGAATATCCTATTAGTTTTTAAAAAGAAAGAAAATTATATAAGTTATCCAATTAATAGACTTTTCTGATTTTGCCCACGTTTCGAATAGCCAAAAGATGTAGCAGAGGGGCAGGATTCGTTTGGTCTCAATATAATTGAGTACTGTTTGGCTCCAATAACCCGGTCCACGTACAAATCCAACTATTACTACGAACCAGAAAATTTTGATGTCTATCAATTTAACCGCTTAAAATAATTTTTCGTTTGAAATTTAAAGAAATATTAGATAAGAAATAGAGAAAATTCTAAGTCCTAAAAACTAGAATGGCGAGAAATAAGAAAGAAAAAGAGCGCGTCGAAAAACGTCGAAAAATAAAAGATTGAAAAATAATAGGCGTTGAAAAATAAAAATAAGAAAGTAGCGCGTCTAAACTTAAAAAGGCACTGAAAACTAAAAATTAAAAGTTGCGTCTAAAAATATTAAAGCTTAAAAGAAATACTATATCCCAAATGGCAATAACTTAAAAAGGTACTAAAACTTAAAAAGGCGTCGCAAAATTCTAAAGCACCTAAATCTTAGTCTAAAAAAAGCACTTAAGGGATTTTACGGCAAATCTTAAAAATCTAGAAGTAAAAATAACTATGGCAAAAACTATATCTTAAAACTAAATACGAGCGAAAAATACAAAAATTACGCTAAAACGATAAAAAGGAGTAAAAAATTTAAAAATATACTTAAAGTTGTAAAAAGTACAATTTTTATAAAAATATTATTTTTATATTATTTATTTTATAAAACTATTAATTTTGTAATTTATTAAAACTAATTAAACTAAATATAAAAATTAATTAATAAAAACTTAAACTAAATATTAATATTAAAAAACAACCCTAATTAGGGTTTAGATAATAATAATAATATATACTCCGTAATTAATGCAGAATAGGGTTTCCTGTTGGCGTGTCAGACACACTCATGCGATCGCATGAGAGATTGCCTTCGGGCTCATATGATCGCATGAGCCAGGGTTTTGGGCCAGGTTACGGGCTGCTACAGTACGGGCCTCGAGTTTTAATATTTTTTTTTTCTGTTTTAAATTTTCTGTGTTATATAATTATAATGTATTTAAATAAATTAAATAAAACTTATTTTTTTTATAAAATAAAGATAAAGAAACTTTTATAGAACTTATATATTTAACAAACTCTTAAAAATATTTATATTTTTGTTTTTCTTTTTATATTTTTGAATATTTAAAACGTATTTTTACAAAAACTTATTTTTATAAAAGTAAACTAAAAATTAATAAAAATCTTTTTTTTATATAGCATTGCGCTTCCGGCGTTTAAGCAGAAAAGCCTCCCCGGCAGCGGCGCCAAAAATACTTGATGTTATGCGAGGTGTATATGAAATAGCTTATATTTTACTAGTAAAAACTATTAAATACGATACAATTTTACACAAGATATTTATTTATTTATAGAATGGATATACCTAAACCTTGCTACAACACTTATAGGCAGTGTACCTAATCGTACAGTAGTGTAGTTTTTAGTAAGTCCGGTTCGTTCCACAGGGAAATCTTTTAAACAAAGCTTAACGCTATATTAGTTTTAATTTATAAAAATACAAATATATATATAAGTAATATTATTATTATAAAAAGGGGGTTTTTACCGTTTAATGACCGGTTTGTCGATTTTTAAAACTTTAGTCGCAGTTAAAACCTAATGTAAAATATTAAATAAATAAAAGACTTAATTTAAAGCGTAAAGTAAATAACGATAATGAAATTGCGATAAATAAAAGTGCGATAAAATAAAATTACGATAATTAAAGAGTACGAAAATTAAAAGTGCAATTAAATACAATGACAATAAATAAAAGTGCAATTAAATACAATAACAATAAATAAAAGTGCAATAATTAGAAGTGTAATTAAATATGAAAATAAAGGAATTATGCTTATTTAAACTTCCGTAATCATAATGTTTGACGTGTTGATTTTAGTTTATTCCCATGGGTTAATTGTCCTTTGTCCTGGATTATTTAATATGTCCGTCTGGTTTTTGTCCATAACAGTCCATCAGTCATAAATATAAAGTGCGAGTGTCCTCGTCAAATTATCCTTATATCCGAAGTCAAATATTCCTACTAATTGGGGACTTAAACTGTAACAAGGTATTAATACTTTGTTTAATAATTACACCAAGATATCGACTGCGTGTAACCCAAGGTTTTAATACTTTGTTATCAATTATGCCAAGTGTCCTTGTACATAATTTCACCCATGTTTTAATAATTCCATAGACTATTAATCCATTCCCGTGTCCGGTTAAATGAACGATTATTCGTACATATAAATACCCCGCCCATCGTGTCCGATCGAGTGTATATGGTTATTTATAGGTATGTCCAATTGTAAATCTTTATATTAAAATTAACAAACTATCATTTAGTTAAACAAATATAAAGCCCATTAATAGCTCATAGTCTAATTTCCACAAGTGTCGTTCTTTTGTCCAAACCCCAATTATGGTACAAAGCCCAATTACCCAATTTTAATATTTTTAGCCCAACATCATGATTACTTCGGTATTAAATAAGCATAATAATAACTTAGCTACAAGACATTAATGTAAAAAGGTTGAACAAAACTTACAATGATTAAAAATAGCGTAGCGTTACACGGACAGAATTTCGACTTACACCCTTACAACATTCGCTAACATACCCTTATTATTAGAAATTAAAATTAAAATATAAATATATATACATATACGTTGATGAATGAGGAGAAAAAGATTGATGGATTATGATGAACCAAAGCTCGAAATTTATAGGCATGTGAGCTGAAAAAGGGGCTCATGTGATCGCATGAGCTTTGCTCTTCAAGGCCATGCGATCGCATGGCCAGCTGGGGAGGCTCACATGTTATTGTTTTCTTCTGCTGACGGTTTTAATTAAATATATATAATATATAAAGAATTTTAAGAATTTTAAGAATTATTTATATATTATATTATATTTATGTGCATAGTTGACTTGTAATTTTTAGTCCGTTGCGTCGAGCGTTGAGAGTTGACTCTGGTTCCGGTTCCGGATTTTTGAACGTCCTTGCGTACAATTTAATATCTTGTACTTTGCTTTTTGATTCTTGTACTCTTGTAATTTTGAGACGTTTCTTATCAATAATTGGAACTACTTTGATTATATTTTGTACTTTTGAGCTTTTTGGTCTTTTGCGTCTTCAATTCGTCGAATCTGTCTTTTGTCTTCACCTTTTATGATTTAAATGAATATCACTTGTAAATAGAACAATTGCAACTAAAAGCTTGTCTTTCTTGAGGGATAATGCTATGAAATATATGTTCGTTTTTAGCATTATCAACTAATAATAATAATGTTTGTAATGTCAATACTAATAACGTTTAATGATAATATTGATAATAATAATAATAGTAATGAAACTTTTAATGATAGTAAAATGATAATAATTATTACAATCGTGATGATACTACTAATATTAATGTTAGATATATTATATTTCATTATGATAGTAATATTAAAACTAATAACACTTAATATTAATACTTAGGGATAATATCAATAGTAATAATACTCAATATATTCTAATGTTAGTAAAAATAATAATAATGGAAATAATACTAATAACTATATTACAAATAATAATAACATCAACAATCTTAATAATAATAATAATAATAATAATAATAATAATAATAATAATAATAATAATAATAATAATAATAATAATAATAATAATAATAATAATAATAATAATAATAATAATAGAAATGATGGTTGACTACCTTTTAAACAAGTCCTAAAAAAAATTGGTGACTGCAGGGCTCGAACCCTTGACCACTCATTAACCCGACAACACCTTGAACCATCGAACCAGTTGTATTTTTCTGATGTAAACTTACTTTATCTAATTATAACACGTATTTATTTATCTGTTCTTTCTTCTTCCTCATAACTCAGAAATCGAACCAGGATCCATCTTAAGCTTTAATATGTTTCGTAATATATTTTAGGATTTAACAGTGATATAATAATAATTATAAGTATTGTAACTAATTAAATCAGAAAGGGATTTAATAAAATTTAAAATCGTAAACATGCACGTAGAACACCTTATTGAACTTGAAATCGAATTCACTAATACAAACTGTTATAGACCACGATGTTAACATGAAAAAGTTTTCTTTTGATTCCTACAAACTATCTGACTCCTTAATTGACCCTAAAACGTAACAGAAATATCGAATTTTTATCAAGAACAGGTTAGTTGACTTTTTAATAATTAGCTTTGACTCCAAAATTGGATCTCGATAGGAAAAACTGGAAATTGAAACTTTCTAGATTGTTTAGAGGAAAGATTTCTAACAACTCTACATTTATAGTTTTTGAAATTTGTTAAGAAATCGAATTATTTAAAAAATGTAACCACAACAGGGTATACGTCTGTTTTCTTTCTTTTCTTTTTTTTATTTCGACTGAATAAAAGCAGTGAAGGTTTTTTGGGATTTAAAATTGATAATGTAAAGTCAGTTAGTATTCTTTATGACATGAACTGATTTGGTTTTATAGGAGATTCGATTTTTAACAGTTTACATCAAGAACAGAAACAAAATAAATAAAAATAAAAATAAGTAAAAGTTGAAATCGATTTCTCACTGAATTTGTTTCTATATGTGTGATTGAATCAATTTGTAACCAGTTTTAGGGACAGAAAACAAAATTAAAACAGTTTGATAGTTATGTACAACGGATTACGTGCCATTCTCTTTGTTATTTTATATTTCTTTTATGATTTATATAATTAATATTAATATTTAGTAATTATATTAGTAGTAATAATAATAATAATAATAATAATAATAATAATAATAATAATTACTAATGATACTAATAATCAAATGATAATATTATTATTGTTAATTATTATTTTCTAATAATGAAAATGATAAAAATGTTAATAATATAAGTAAGTATAACCACTTCATTTTAATCTTGTAATTAATTTAATTTATTAATATTACACATTATTATTTTATAATATAGTATATAATTTCATATTTATTATTTATGCATTATAATATGCATACAATTAACGATTATGTATAAAGATTATACACACACGCACACACACACACACACACACATACACACACACACACACACACACACACACACACACATATATATATATATATATATATATATATATATATATATATATATATATATATATATATATATATATATATATATATATATATATATATATATTTACAGATAGTGGTTCGTGAATTGTCAAAACTGGTCGAAGGTCAATTGCAACAGTTCATAATTTTTGAGATGCAACCTAACAGACTTTGCTTATCGTGTCAAAGATATTAAATCGTATCGAGAATTTGGTTTAAAATTAGTCAAAATTTTCCGGTTCGTGACATTAGTCATAGTCCAATGTCCACAAGTGTCGGTCTTTTGTCCAAACCTTAATTATGGTACAAAATCTAATAACCCCGTCTTAATATTTAGTCTAACATCACGATTACTTTGGCTTAAATAAGCATAATAATAACTTAGTTACGAGACATTAGTTTAAAAAGGAAGAACATAGCTTACAGTGGTGATTAATCGCGTAGCGTTACACGGACAGAGTTCCGACTTACAAAACCTTAAAACATTTCTTACAATAACCCAATTATTATTAAACTTAAATTAAACTTTAAATTATAAATATATATATATATATATATATATATATATATATATATGTTTCTTACAGAGAAGGAAAAGAAAAAGATGTCTTTAATTTCGGCCAGAAAACGTGAGTTTTATAGAATGTGGACTGCTACAGTAACTCATGCGAGTGCATGAGTTTTGTGCCTTCTGGCCATGCGATCGCATGGCCGTCATTTCCTGGTCACATAATTTTTGGCTCCTAGCTTGTCGACATATTTATTTAATATATATAATATATATAATTTTATATAATTTTATATATATTATATTATATTCATGTGCATAGTTGATTTGTAATTTTAGCTCCGTTACGTCGAGCGTTGATAGTTGGCTCAGGTCCCGGTTCCGAATTTTCGAACGTCCTTTCATATGATTTAATATCTTGTACTTTCGGTTTTGCGTCTTGTACTATTGTAACTTTTGAGACGTTTCTTATCAATAATTTGAACCACTTGGATTGTACTTTGTACTTTTGAGCTTTTTGGTCATTTGCGTCTTCAAATCGTCGTTTTCTTCTTTTGTCTTCGCACTTATTTATTTAAACAATTATTACATAAAAATAGAACAATAGTAACTAAAAGCTTTATATATTGGAAGGATATTGTGCCTAAATATATGTTCATTTGGAGCACTATCAAATATCCCCACACTTGAACGTTGCTTGTCCTCAAGCAACACAGAAGTTGAAATTAAATCACACTTCACTCGAATCATTTTTTTATTCTCACACTTTATACATCAGTGATTTTGATATGACAGTATAAACAATGATAGTAACGATGTGGTTTACAGTCCCACATGACTCTAAAAATTTAGATCCTTAAGGAAATTGGATCTTTATGAAAACATTTGATCTTTTGAAAATTCAATCTAGCTTTTATCCTAGATAAGTTTTCCGGAATAACCCTTCACCGGTGTTTGCAAATTGTTTTTGTGGGTTTTGTGGGTTTCAGATTTTAAAATTATAGCTCAAAACTTATGGTTTTGTGTCACCCACTTGCTAATTCTTGTATTAGGAAAGCACACGTCCAATATACTTGCTCCGTATATTACCTTTCGGTAAACTACCATCCGGTTGTAAAGGAAAGCGTTGAACAAGCAACTGTTAAGGCAATGTCCCGTGACATGCTTTTGATTATGATCTATATCGTGTCGGATACAATTACTATCCTTTGTAGGAGCAATAGTAAAGATTACCCTATAATTTTTCGGTCAGGTACAAGGTCATGTCTTCGACCATGCTATGCAACCACCGTTCTTACGGTTGACACCCGATTTGGTTCAGGTGACCTAATGAATTTCAGGTGAATTCCTAGGATTTTACGTTCAATGGTAATGAACACATTGAAAATGGGTTTTCAGAAAACAAATCGATTTTAATTTGATCAAAATATTTTCTCGTTCAAGCTCGAGTTTAGATATCATCAAATTCCATGAGTTTGTAATTCTCAATCTTTAAAGTCAATCTCAAGGATTGAGTAATATCAGGCTTAAAAGCTGATTTTTAATCTTTTAAGGAGATTATCCTTTCTGGGGGTCTGATTCATTAGTCTTATCAAGCTAATTTGCACGGCGCCCTCCCCATTTTACGAGACAGATCCTCCCATGGTTAGGATAAGTCTGACCACTTGGAGACCCTGTTCGATGCTGAGGTCCGTGGATTTCCTGCTGATTTTAGAGATGAATTTTCTAGATTTTTCGTCAACCTACAGCTGGTCTGGACGACAACTTCCTGACGTAAATCAAGAAGCGCGTGTCTTTTTCGGAAGACTTTACTTCCTTTTAATGATGAAATTGATTCATCGTGTAGATCCATCTTTTCATTCAAATATATTACAGTAAATCGGGAAAAACTGATTAGTTTAGTCCAAAGCAAAAGTACCTGCAATAATCTTGTACAAAATATGTGATATGTGTTTTAAAGAACTTGATAAATTCTTCCCACGCTTAGCTTTTATTTATTCTTTTCTTTGCCTTTTTATTCTCTTCTATTCCATTTTAAATGAATCCAAGCGTTTTGGGTTGTTTCTCCATTTATATTCTCTCCGAGGTAACAATAATTTCGGTATTATCACCTAGTTTTATCGTTTATAAATATGTATAAACATGATTTTGAATTCATTTAGTTGAAAATTTTTCAAATTTTGACAAAATTTGGCAATTAAACTAAGTGTATACCCGAGAGAATTTATAACCCTTCCCCACACTTGAGATCATGCAATGCCCTCATATGTATGAAATCAGACTATAATTATAAATTCATGAGGGTGATTAGTGTAGAAAAGTGATTAAAAATACCGAGTTTGCAAACATATATATCACATTTGATATTTTGCGTCTTGTCATTAAAATTAGTAGCTTTTGCTGAACTTAATGTCAGTCTTTGAAAGTGCACTGTTTTACCCTGTTTTGTACATAAGATAAACTACAAACATATAATATATATATATATATATATATATATATATATATATATATATATATATATATATATATATATATATATATATATATATATATATATATATAAAACCTTTATTTATGAAATGCCCCGTTCATATTAATTATAAACGTTTCATATTAATTGGTTTCTTTGCGAGGTTTTGACCTCTATATGAGACGTTTTTCAAATCTTGCATTCGTTTTTAAAAACCACCATAACCTTTATTATAGAATAAAGGTCTTAATGACATAATTTAGATTGTCTATCAAAGACAATCTCCTCAAATAAATAAGTTTTTACACAACCCATTACAATATGATCAAATATATTACAACAAATACTCTAATTTGAAAGTTTAAACAATATAAACAATTATGCCGACTCCAAATCTTGACCTTGGGTTGGTATACGACAGCGAAAGCATTTTTAATATTCACCTGAGAATAAACATGCTTAATACGTCAACAAAAATGTTGGTGAGTCATAGGTTTAATTTCTATATAATAATCATAACATTTAATAAGCCACAAGATTTCATTTAATTAAATGCGCAGGATCATTACAACTGAAAAAATCATTCATACGATGAGTCGCCTGTTAACCGACCTTAAAATAGAGCGCTTAAGATATCTGGCATCATACATTTCACTATTTAAATGTATGACAAGAACCCTTCGAAGTACTAAAGCATTTCCACTATTCAAAAATGGGGGTGGTTGGTGCCCGTAGATCTACCTTTAGGATTCGCGTCAATTAGTATTTTTCACTAATTCTTAGGTTACCAAGCATAATAATAATAAGTACAGATATCCGGTATAACAAATCAATCATAGAATGTAGTTCCATGAACTTGTGCTTATTTTGTAAAACATTTATAAATTTTGCATGTATTCTCATCCCAAAATAATTTGGATAGTAAAAATGGGACTATAACTCACTTGTGATGATTTCCGAATAGATGGTGATAAGACTTGGCCTTTTGACAAATTCACGAACCTAATAATAATATTCTTGTGTCAAGATATATATATATATATATATATATATATATATATATATATATATATATATATATATATATATATATATATATATATAATTATATTCCATACATATGATACTTGTGATAATTTTAATTGTTCATTGTTAGTAGTCCAACGTTCGTAGTCCAATAGTCCAACAGTATAAATATATATATAAATATAAATGCGTATATTGTGTTAGAATTCACTAACACTATAATATATTGTCTTAATATAATAAGACACATAGTATGTATATTGTCTGAAGCAATCCGCGACCCATTGTATACATGTCTCAGGCTCGATCACAACTCAAAGTATATAATATTTTGGAATCCACTTTGACCCACAGCTAACTCGAGATTACTGCCAATGGTGTCTAATAGTTCGTTCCAATAATATATATAGAAGAAGTCAAAATGATATGTCAAAACTTTGTATACGAGTCCACGGTGATCAAGTCATATATATATATGGTGCCTTACGATCTTTATTAAGACTATAATATATTATCGTAGAACTTAATCACGACTATTATAAATTGTATTTCCATAAGTTCGGGAACAAGACATGTATAAATACATGTAGGATACAAGGTAAGTTAACTAGGATAAGGTTAGCATCCATTTTTATAAATCATGTCCGTAGCTAAAAATTAAGAAAAATATCCAATTTTGTTTTATCCATAATTTCTTCGTTATTAATCCATTTTGAGTGATTCGAGTTGCCATGGTTTCGTATCGAACTCAACATTATTAATCTTAACAGAAAAAGTATAGGTTTATAGTCAAAATGTAAGATCCTGTTTTCTTTTGGTTTGGACGCCGTCCAAATATCTGGGACGCCGTCCCATTATGAAGGCCTGGACGCCGTCCAAATATCTGGGACACCGTCCCATTGTGAAGGCCTGGACGCCGTCCAGAAATCTGGACGCCGTACAGATGATCTGTCGAGCCAGATTTGGGTTTTTAAATATTTTAGATGGGTAAATTGGTAATTTCACTTGGTGGACGAATTAAAGGCCTTAGGATCAGTTTGATGAGCTCATTACTTCATTTATCAACCACCAAACATCATCCATTCATTCTAGAGAGAGAGGGGGTGGTTAAGTGTAAGAAAGCTTAAATCGGGGAAGAAGAAGCTCATTTCGGGTTAGAACTCGGGAGTTAAAGTTGTTCATCTCCTCGTTAGCTTCATTTTGATTGTTGTGGTAAGCCCTAAAATTGATTTCTCTAGTAAAAATGTTTAAGGGTTAGGGTTTGGGTTAATGTTGTACATAAAACCCATGTATGAGTGATTTGGGGGTTTTGGGTAAGTTTGGGTCATGAAGACCCAAATGGTGACTAACCTAGGGTTTTGAAAGGGTAAATGGTGTAAATGGGTCTTAAAGACCTAAGTAAATACTAATACACTTATAGTTAATGTTAGTGGGTGTGATTTGGGTTGTGGGTGACTCAAATGGGTGTGTTGACCTAGAAATGGGTCAAATGGGTCTTTGATGACCTAGGTTGTCTCGCATGTATGAAAACGAGTTAACTTTGTGGTTAAAAGTGTGTTAATACCTTAATTGGCTAAAGTTAGGGTTTTTGGTGAAGTTAACCCATTATTAGGGTTAAAGGTGCAAAACGGGTCGGGATTGCACTTAGGGTCAAAAGACTCTAGATTGTTAAGTGAGTTGCTTGACCGACTTGAGTTGTGAATTGATTATGTGCTAAAATGTAATAGGTACGTTACATTGACGTTGCAAGTTCGGTTATCTTACACGAAGACTTTGAGGTGAGTGGAATAATTATATGCGTATGTATATAATGTATCTATTTGTTGTAGCGTGAAAGGTGTAGTGTCAAGGTGTTAAGACACCACGTTTCACGTGAAGAGTGTAGCATCGAGGTGTTAAGATGCCACTCGGGTGTAGCATCGAGGTGTTAAGATGCCACCTACGAGTGTAGTGTCCAGGTGTTAAGACACCACTCCATAAATTAATGAGTGATGCATCGAGGTGTTAAGATGCCACTTGAGGTGATGTGCCGAGGTGTTAAGGTGCCACCCTAGGGGTTAGTGGTGCGAGGTGTTAAGTGCCCTAACGGATGTTGTGAACACCGATGGCGTTTTCGCGAGCGCCGTTCCCTTGTACTATTGGTTAACCATGGTTATTTGTGTTGTAAGCATATTATATTATTCGAGTTACATTTATATGCGGATGTTATGCTAGCTTGGGGGGTATTGGTGAATTATAGCTTGTTATTGCGACGATGAGCTAATGTTGTTTGCTAGCATGTTTGCGGTTGTGTAAGTGTATGCAAGTAGGTATAATTATATATGTATTCGTATAATTATTGCATTCACTAAGCTTTGCTTACCCTCTCGTTGTTTACCTTTTTTTATAGGCACGGGCGTTGACAAGGGTAAGAGCGTTCAATTGGATTAGTGATCTCCCGCTTGTTTTGTTAGGGGATTCTTTTGGGTGTTAGCTTTTGGAGTTCGACCGAGATTGGGTAGTTTAACCCCAAACACCATGCTCTAGTGTCGTTTGGAACTTAAACTTATATTTGGTCGAAACTTTTATTTTAGAACGAAACTCGTAAAATGGGCGATGTGGACCCGTTGATGTAAAACTTGATTTGATGATGAAAATCTCTTAGTTTCATTTATATTGACTTGTGGTAAAAAGGTTTTCGTTTGAAAGTGTCGGGAAGCGGGTTTTCCGCTCCTGTGAGTTGGACCCGTGATCAGTGGCTGGAAGGCCATTGGGACACCGTCCCAATTCCTTGGACGCCGTCCCAGTTGGTTGAGCTGGACGCCGTCCCAAAACTCTGGACGCCGTCCCACCCTTCTGAGCTGGACGCCGTCCAGGATTTTGGACGCCGTCCAGATGCACTGCCTTATTTTTTTTTTGTACGCGTTTTTGGGTTATGAAGTCGGGTTGTTACAAGTGGTATCAGAGCATGGTCTAAGGGATTTAGGCGACTTGAGATAGGTGCCTAGACTTAGACTTTATAGTGTGAGCGCCTTATGCGGGACTTGTAGGACTTTGGGTCTAATCGGGAATCGTTAGTGCTTTGGTTTATGAGAATTAACCTTGTGCTAATTGTTTTGTGTTGTGTTTAGCAATCATCAAGCAAGACGGGCGTTGTACTAGCAAGTGAATGCGACGTGCTCGCGTAACAACGAGTAGCTACCGTTGTTACGGGTGCAAATCGTGTTAAACAAGCAATGTACGACGATTGTTGAGCGAGATGGAGTAGTGTGGCATATATGTGTATACATATGTAATTTGTCCTTTCGTTTTTGTGGTTTAACCTATTTCGTTTTATAGAATGAAGACGAGAAACGGTCCCGATCATGATAACGGAAGTACAAGTGAGGACGCCGAGTTTTCGGCCAAGGTTGAGGCCGTCTTTAAAAACTTAAAAGCGGATTTTCTTACGGACGTCCGAAAGGTCTTTCAAGATTCGGTCGATGGGCAGGTGACCGATTTGATAAATGAACGAATGACGGCCACTATCGAAGAGGCCCTTGACGCTAGGAATATCTACCCTCGCGGTGAAGGAGGTGAAGGAAGGCGGGACTTCCACTACAAGAACTTCAAGGATGCTCAACCCCCGATGTTTAATGGGGTGCGGGATCCTTTAAAAAGTACATGTTGGATCTTCGATATTGAGGGAGCTTTCCGTACCTTGGAATGTCCTCCCGAGAAGAAGGCAAGGTATGGCTCTAGCATGCTACGAGAAGAGGCTAAGTTATGGTGGGATGATAAAATCAACTTGTATGGTGAGGAACAATGTATGGGCTTGACGTGGGAAGAGTTTAAGAAGGAGTTTTTCAAGGAATACCGAACTTCTTCCGATCTCGATAGAATCCGGGACGAGTTGCACCATTTGCAACAAGGCTCAATGGACTTAGTTACTCTTAAGTCTACATTCTTGGCAAAGACTCGTTTTTGCCCGGAATATGTTGGTGATGATCATAAGCTCATGAAGGATTTCTACCGTACTTTGAATGATGAGTACAAGGGGAAGATTAGTCGGGGTATGGCTAAGTCTTTTGATGAATTGTTCGAATTGGCTCGAGGTTTTGAGCCGGAGGTTCCAAGAAAGAGTGATTTCATGTTTTCCAAAAGAAAATTTGAAGGTTTTAGTTACTCTAACGCCTCAAGCAAGAAGAGCAAGAGCAAGAGGGGGGCCGAAAGTGTCAATAGTGCAAAGAAGGGCACTACCGGCGGGTTTTCTTATACGTGCTACAATTGTGGGAAACCGGGTCATATGGCTCGTGAGTGTCCGAAACCACGTTCCGGAAACAAAATCACTTGTTTTAATTGCGGCAAAGAGGGGCATAAGAAGCCGGAATGTCCCGATTTGCGAAATGATAATGTGAAGCGGTTAGAGAAGGCGGCGGGTACGGCTAGGGGTCGCAACTATTTGATGACCAATGATGAAGCCAAACAATCGCACGAAGTTGTCTCAGGTACTTACATGGTTAATTCTAATCTGGCAAGGATTCTTTTCGATAGCGGTGCAAATTTGTCGTTTGTGTCTCCTAAATTTTTGCCTAAACTTAATAGACCGTTAGCTAAGTTAAGTCGTCTGATAGAAGTCGAAATAGCGGACGGTAAGACGGTGCTAGTGGTTGATGTGTGTGAAAATTGTGATGTTGTTTTTGGTGCCGAAACCTTTAAAATTGATCTTATTCTAATGACCTTGGGCGACTTTGATATTGTCGTTGGTATGGATTGGCTCGATCGTTATAGAGCCGATATTGCATGCCATGATAAGTTTATTCGTGTGAAGACCCTAAGTGGGGGAGAGTTAATTATTCATGGTGATAAGCGAAGGAGACCGGTGCCGATATGCACTTTTGCACGGGCACGTCGTTTTGTTGTTACTGGTGGCATGGCTTTCCTTGCTCATATTGTTGATACACGCAATGAGCCACCACCTATTCTTGAAATTCCGGTTGTTAGTGAATTCGAAGACATTTTTCCGGACGAATTACCGGGTGTTCCGGTGGAAAGACAAGTTGAGTTTCGTATTGAGTTGGTTCCGGGAGCTACTCCCATTGCTAAAACTCCTTATCGTTTAGCACCAACGGAAATGCAAGAGTTGTTAAATCAAACCCAAGAGTTGCTCGAGAAGGGTTTTATTCGACCGAGTGCTTCACCGTGGGGCGCTCCGGTGTTATTTGTGAAGAAGAAAGATGGTAGTATGCGTATGTGCATTGATTACCGTGAGTTGAATAAAGTGACGATCAAGAATCGTTATCCATTACCTAGGATTGACGATTTATTTGATCAACTTCAAGGTGCAACGTATTTCTCTAAGATCGACCTACGGTCCGGCTATCACCAAATGCGGGTCCGTGAGGAAGACATAGAGAAAACGGCTTTTCGAACGCGTTACGGGCATTATGAGTTTGTAGTTATGCCCTTTGGTCTTACGAATGCACCGGCGGCATTCATGGATCTTATGAACCGAGTGTGCCAACCTATGTTGGACAAGTCGGTAATAGTGTTCATTGACGACATACTAGTCTACTCGAAAAGTATGAACGAACATGAGCATCATTTGCGTGAAGTATTGAAGACGCTACGAAAGGAGAAGTTGTATGCAAAATTCTCCAAATGTGAATTTTGGCTAAGGGAAGTTCAATTCCTTGGTCATATTGTGAATGAAAGCGGTATTCAAGTAGATCCGGGGAAGATCGAGACGGTGAAGAGTTGGGGACGACCGACTACGCCTACGGAAATCCGAAGTTTTCTCGGATTGGCCGGTTATTATCGTCGGTTTATCCAAGATTTTTCTAAGATCGCTTCTTCGTTGACGAAATTGACAAGAAAGAATGCAAGATTTAATTGGGAGAACGAGCAAGAAATTGGTTTTCAATTGTTAAAAGAGAAGTTGTGTCAAGCTCCGGTGTTAGTGTTACCGGAAGGTGTTGAAGACATGGTGGTTTATTGTGATGCTTCCTTAAATGGTCTCGGGTGTGTTCTAATGCAAAGAGGTAAAGTCATCGCTTATGCCTCTCGACAATTAAAGGAACATGAAACGAGGTATCCGACTCATGATCTTGAGTTGGCGGCGGTAGTGCATGCGTTGAAAATTTGGCGCCATTACTTGTATGGTGTCAAGTGTACGATTTATTCGGATCATAAGAGTTTGAAACATCTCTTTAATCAACGAGATTTGAATTATCGCCAACGTAGGTGGATGGATGTGGTGAAAGACTACGATTGTGAAATACTCTATCATCTGGGTAAGGCGAATGTGGTCGCGGATGCGTTGAGTCGAAAGAGTCAACATCCGGCGATAAAAGTGGGGTCGTTACGTTTGATTATTTCCAACGATTTTCTTGAAAAGCTTGGTGAGATTCAAATAGAGGCTTATGTTCACAACAAGCATACGGAGCGAATCGTGGGCCAATCAGAGTTTATTACTATGGGCTCGCGTGGTTTGTTGTCTTTTCAAGGAAGGGTGTAGGTGCCTAAGATGGGTGATTACCGACGGGTGCTACTTGATGAAGCACATAAGTCAAAATATTCCATTCATCCGGGCGTGACAAAAATGTATCATGACTTGAAGAAAGATTATTGGTGGCCGGGCATGAAACGTGATGTTGTGAAGTATGTTGAGCAATGTGTCACGTGTTTACAAGTAAAAGCCGAACACCAAAAGCCGTATGGTAAGTTGCAACCGTTAGAAATCCCGAAATGGAAATGGGAGCACATTACCATGGATTTCATTACAAAGTTACCTAAAACGGCGAGAACCCAATTCGATTCGATTTGGGTTATAGTTGACCGATTGACAAAGAGCGCTTTGTTTCTTCCCATTAAAGAAGCGATATCGTCGGAGACCTTGGCTAAGTTGTTTATCATGGAAGTGGTCTCGCGACATGGGGTTCCTATATCTATTATTTCGGATCGAGATACCCGTTTTACATCTCGGTTTTGGGAAAAGTTTCATGAAGATATGGGTATGCAATTGAAGTTGAGCACGGCGTATCATCCTCAAACGGACGGTCAAACCGAACGTACGAATCAAACTTTGGAAGATATGTTACGGGCGTGCATCATTGACTTTGGTGGTAGTTGGGATGAAAATTTTCCTTTGGTGGAATTCTCGTACAATAATAGTTATCATACTAGTATCGGGATGCCACCTTACGAAATGCTTTATGGGCGTAGGTGTCGAACTCCCGTTTGTTGGGGAGAAGTGGGTCAAAGAGAGATCGGGAGTACCGATTTGGTTTTAGAGACCAATAGCAAGATCGATTTGATTCGGGAACATTTGAAGAAGGCTCAAGATAGGCAAAAGTCGTATGCCGATAGACGTAGGCGATTGATTGAGTTCCAAGAAGGCGATATGGTGATGCTTAAGGTTTCGCCATGGAAGGGTATTATTCGATTTCGAAAACGGGGAAAGTTAGCTCCTCGGTTTATTGGGCCGTTCAAGGTTTCAGCTCGTGTTGGTGAAGTTGCATATCGATTGGAATTACCCGAAGAGCTTGCGGGGATCCATAATACATTTCATGTTTCCCACCTCCGTAATTGTCTTGCAGATGATTCCTCATGGATGCCTTTAGACGAGATCGAGCTAAACAACAAGTTAGAATATGTCGAGGAACCGATTGCTATCCTTGACGAGAAGGTGAAAATGTTGAGGAATAAAGAGGTGAGAACTTTCAAGGTCCAATGGCGGCGAAGTAAAGGTTCCGAGTTTACTTGGGAGCCCGAAGAGTTTGTCTTGGTTTATCTTCCTGCTTGTCATGCGGCGTGGATTGCGAGGTCGCAATCCGGTTCAAGTGGGGGAGAGTTGTAAGATCCTGTTTTCTTTTGATTTGGACGCCGTCCAAATATCTGGGACGCCGTCCCATTATGAAGGCCTGGACGCCGTCCAAATATCTGGGACGCCGTCCCATTGTGAAGGCCTGGACGCCGTCCAGAAATCTGGACGCCGTACAGATGATCTGTCGAGCCAGATTTGGGTTTTTAAATATTTTAGATGGGTAAATTGGTAATTTCACTTGGTGGACGAATTAAAGGCCTTAGGATCAGTTTGATGAGCTCATTACTTCATTTATCAACCACCAAACATCATCCATTCATTCTAGAGAGAGAGGGGGTGGTTAAGTGTAAGAAAGCTTAAATCGGGGAAGAAGAAGCTCATTTCGGGTTAGAACTCGGGAGTTAAAGTTGTTCATCTCCTCGTTAGCTTCGTTTTGATTGTTGTGGTAAGCCCTAAACTTGATTTCTCTAGTAAAAATGTTTAAGGGTTAGGGTTTGGGTTAATGTTGTACATAAAACCCATGTATGAGTGATTTGGGGGTTTTGGGTAAGTTTGGGTCATGAAGACCCAAATGGTGACTAACCTAGGGTTTTGAAAGGGTAAATGGTGTAAATGGGTCTTAAAGACCTAAGTAAATACTAATACACTTATAGTTAATGTTAGTGGGTGTGATTTGGGTTGTGGGTGACTCAAATGGGTGTGTTGACCTAGAAATGGGTCAAATGGGTCTTTGATGACCTAGGTTGTCTCGCATGTATGAAAACGAGTTAACTTTGTGGTTAAAAGTGTGTTAATACCTTAATTGGCTAAAGTTAGGGTTTTTGGTGAAGTTAACCCATTATTAGGGTTAAAGGTGCAAAACGGGTCGGGATTGCACTTAGGGTCAAAAGACTCTAGATTGTTAAGTGAGTTTCTTGACCGACTTGAGTTGTGAATTGATTATGTGCTAAAATGTAATAGGTACGTTACATTGACGTTGCAAGTTCGGTTATCTTACACGAAGACTTTGAGGTGAGTGGAATAATTATATGCGTATGTATATAATGTATCTATTTGTTGTAGCGTGAAAGGTGTAGTGTCGAGGTGTTAAGACACCACGTTTCACGTGAAGAGTGTAGCATCGAGGTGTTAAGATGCCACTCGGGTGTAGCATCGAGGTGTTAAGATGCCACCTAGGAGTGTAGTGTCGAGGTGTTAAGACACCACTCCGTAAATTAATGAGTGATGCATCGAGGTGTTAAGATGCCACTCGGGGTGATGTGCCGAGGTGTTAAGGTGCCACCCTAGGGGTTAGTGGTGCGAGGTGTTAAGTGCCCTAACGGATGTTGTGAACACCGATGGAGTTTTCGCGAGCGCCGTTCCCTTGTACTATTGGTTAACCATGGTTATTTGTGTTGTAAGCATATTATATTATTCGAGTTACATTTATATGCGGATGTTATGCTAGCTTGGGGGGTATTGGTGAATTATAGCTTGTTATTGCGACGATGAGCTAATGTTGTTTGCTAGCATGTTTGCGGTTGTGTAAGTGTATGCAAGTAGGTATAATTATATATGTATTCGTATAATTATTGCATTCACTAAGCTTTGCTTACCCTCTCGTTTTTTACCTTTTTTTTATAGGCACGGGCGTTGACAAGGGTAAGAGCGTTCAATTAGATTAGTGATCTCCCGCTTGTTTTGTTAGGGGATGCTTTTGGGTGTTAGCTTTTGGAGTTCGACCGAGATTGGGTAGTTTAACCCCAAACACCATGCTCTAGTGTCGTTTGGAACTTAAACTTATATTTGGTCGAAACTTTTATTTTAGAACGAAACTCGTAAAATGGGTGATGTGGACCCGTTGATGTAAAACTTGATTTGATGATGAAAATCTCTTAGTTTCATTTATATTGACTTGTGGTAAAAAGGTTTTCGTTTGAAAGTGTCGAGAAGTGGGTTTTCCGCTCGTGTGAGTTAGACCCGTGATCAGTGGCTGGAAGGCCATTGGGACGCCGTCCCAATTCCTTGGACGCCGTCCCAGTTGGTTGAGCTGGAAGCCGTCCCAAAACTCTGGACGCCGTCCCACCCTTCTGAGCTGGACGCCGTCCATGATTCTGGACGCCGTCCAGATGCACTGCCTTAAATTTTTTTTTTTGGTACGCGTTTTTGGGTTATGAAGTCTGGTTGTTACACAAAAATACAGCTTAGGTGTCAAATAAGAGAAGATAGTCATATCCGTCGTAAGAACGACATCTTGATGACCCTTTTGAAAAAACATACTTCCACTTTGAGTTTAACCATGAATTTTGGATATATTTCATATCCATATAAAATAAGATTTTTCACCAAGGGAAATCTTTTAATTCAAAGTTTAAGATAGGTTTTTAAAATTAAACCCAAAACAACCCCCGTTCGACTAAGACGGCGTATATTCGATTTTAAGGTGTTCTTCGTGTTTACAAGTTTTATATCCTTATGTTAGCTTGACATACTATCATAATACATGTGTTGAAGTGTTTTAAAAGACAAGTTAGAAGGATTAAGTTTATTTGCAAACAAGTTTAGAAAAAATCTAAACTATGTTCTTATTGTTATTAGTTATAACTCAAAATAAGATAGCTATATGAATACGAATCGAATAAGATTATGAATAAGGTTACTACCTTAAATAAAATGAGTAAAGTTGCTGGAGAAATAAGGAGAATATCTTGAGTTCAAAAGATACCATTAATGGCTTGGAATTCTTGAAGTGTTCTTGATCAAGCTTTGTTATAATGATTATAACTTGGATTATAAGACCAATACTTGCTGAATTGAATGGAGGTTTGAGAGAGTGTTTGAGTATATGTTTAGAGAGTAAAATGATGTAGTTAATTAGAATGAAATGGATGGTTATTTATCCTACATGTTGACATCAAATTGGGGACAACAACATGGCTCCATGGTTTGTAATTTTATGCATTTAGTCATACTAGTTTCCAAGCCATGGTTCCCACAAGTCTACATCATATTTATACATGTCTCACAACTAATTGAGAGCTGCTAAGATCAATGATTTGGTATGTATATACCCATAGTAAATACGTATAGAAGCTGGGTATTATACGGGTATAAATACCGTTTGAATACGAATAGGATTCTTGATAAAATTGAATGAGAAAATGAGTATAGCTATCTTTATTGAGTATAAATATATTGATATATATTATTAAGTCTTTTAAAAGTGTATTAATACATATTAATACAATACATATACATACATTTTAATTTAGAAGTTATTACAACGTTAATCGTTATATATGTGTATATAGTCTTGAAGTCTTTAAGTTAGTAATCTCATTTTATGTATATAACCAATTGTTATTATATATAATGAGATACTTAAATATCATTTTAACAAATCATAAGTATATATATATATATATATATATATATATATATATATATATATATATATATATATATATATATATATCCTTATATACATCATTATATAATTATTTCAAATTATGATGTTCGTGAATCGTCAGACAGACTGGGTGGTCAAACATTTGCATAAAATCCATTCCAAATATATATATCTTGACAAGTTTGATTGCTTAACATGTTGGAAACATTTAATTATGTAAATATTAATCTTCAATATATTAGCGGAAAAATCCGGGTCGTTACATTACACATCCGTTAAATTAAATTTCGTCCCGAAATTTAGAATAGTACCTAGTTAACGTGCGATATCGGAAAACAAATGTGGGTACTTCAGCTTCATTTGATCTTCTCGTTCCCAAGTGAATTCAGGTCCTCTACGAGCATTCCACCGAACCTTAACGATTGGTATCTTACTTTGTTTGAGTCGTTTGACCTCACAATCCATAATTTCGACGGGTTCTTCGACAAAATTTAGTTTCTCGTCAATCTTAATTTCGTCTAAAGGGATAATGAGATCTTCAGTAGCTAGGCATTTCTTCAGGTTCAAAACATGAAAGGTGTTGTGAATCTTTTCTAATTGTGGAGGTAGTTCAAGTCGATAGGCCACCGGCCCAATACGTTTTTCGATCTTGAATGGCCCAATGTATCTTGGGCTCAATTTCCCTCGCTTTTCAAAACGAATAACACCTTTCCAAGGTGATACCTTAAGCACAACCATATCACCCTCCTCAAACTCTAAAGGTTTCCTTCTAACATCCGCGTAGCTCTTTTGCCGACTCCGGGCTGTTTTCAATCGTTGCTGAATCTGAATGACCTTGTCGGTAGTTTCCTGGATAATTTCCAGACCTGTAATCTATTTTTCCCCCACATCACTCCAACAAATCGGAGACATGCACTTCCTCCCATAAAGTGCCTCGAATGGTGCCGCCTCAATACTAGAATGATAGCTGTTGTTGTAGGAAAACTCAGCTAATGGTAGATGTCGATCCCAACTGCTTCCAAAATCAATAACACATGCTCGTAGCATGTCTTCGAGTGTCTGAATCGTCCTTTCACTCTGCCCGTCAGTTTATCGATGATAGGTAGTACTTAAATCTAGACGAGTTCCCAACGCTTCGTGTAATGCCTGCCAGAATCTAGAAGTAAATCTGCTATCATGATCAGAGATAATAGAGATTGGTATACCATGTCTAGAAACAACTTCTTTCAGATATAATCGTGCTAATTTCTCTGTACCATCCTCTTCTTTTATTGGCAGAAAGTGTGCTGACTTAGTAAGACGATCGACTATTACCCAAATCATATCATAACCACCTGCGGTTCTCGGTAACTTAGCAATGAAATCCATGGTAATTTTATTCCCATTTCCATTCTGGGATTTCAGGTTGTTAGAGTAGACCCGATGGTTTCTGATGCTCAACTTTGACTTTAGAACAAGTCAAACATGCTCCTACATATATGGCTATATCGGCCTTCATTCCTGGCTACCAAAAGTTTCTCTTGAGGTCTTGGTACATTTTCTCCGCTCCGGGATGTATTGAATATCTGGTTTTATGTGCTTCATCTAGTACCACTTTTCTTAAATCCCCATTCCTTTGTACCCAAATTCTTTCAGCTAAATACCTGGTTCCATCTTCCCGAATATTAAGCTGTTTTTCTAATCCTTTGGGTATTTCCCTTCCGAAAATTCCTTTCTTCAAAACCTCATGTTGTGCCTCTTTTATTCGAGTAGTAAGATTAGTATGAATAATCATGTTCATAGCTTTTACTTGAATAGGTTCTCTTTCCTTTCGACTAAAGGCATCGGCCACCACATTTGCTTTCCCCGGGTGGTAACGGATTTCACAATCTTAATCATTTAGCAGCTCAACCCACCTACGCTGCCTCATATTTAGTTGCTTTTGATTTAAAATATGTTGGAGACTTTTGTGGTCAGTGTATATGATGAACTTGACCCCATATAGATAATGTCTCCATATCTTTAATGCAAAAACAACGGCGCCCAATTCCAGATCGTGTGTGGTGTAGTTTTGTTCATGAATTTTGAGTTGTCGAGAAGCATATGCAATCACCTTCTTTTGTTGCATAAGAAAACACCCAAAACCCATTCTTGATGCATCACAGTAGATAACAAAATCTTCCATTCCGTCAGGTAATGATAAAATATGTGCCGTAGTCAACTTCTTTTTCAACAATTGGAAGGCACCCTCTTGTTCGGAAGTCCATTCATACTTCTTCCCCTTATGTGTCAATGCGGTTAAAGGTTTGGCTACTCGGGAGAAATCTTGAATAAATCTCATATAATAACCGGCTAAACCCAAAAATTGACGTATTTGCGTTGGAGTTTTCGGGGTCTCCCAATTCTTGATGGCTTCAATCTTGGCGGGATCAACTTTGATTCCATTACTACTGTCTACGTGGCCAAGAAATTGTACTTCATTTGACCAAAAAGCACATTTAGAGAACTTAGCATAAAGTTGTTCTTTTCTTAACAGCTCTAATACAAGTCTCAAGTGTTGTTCGTGTTCTTGGTTATTCTTCGAATAGATAAGGATGTCATCAATAAAGACAATAAAAAACTTATCTAAATATGGACTACATACTCGGTGCATGAGGTCCATGAAAACTGCGGGTGCATTGGTTAAACCGAATGGCATAACCATGAATTCGTAGTGGCCATAACGAGTTCTGAAGGCTGTTTTCGGTATATCGGCTTCTTTAACCCTCAGTTGATGATAACCCGACCTTAAGTCGATTTTGGAGTATACGCTCGAACCTTGGAGTTGATCAAATAGATCAGCGATTCGGGGTAAAGGGTATCGGTTTTTGATGGTTACTTTGTTCAACTCACGGTAATCGATACACATGCGAAAAGACCCATCTTTCTTTTTAACGAACAAAATTGGAGCTCCCCATGGTGACGTACTCGGTCGGATAAAACCACGTTCTAATAATTCTTGTAGCTGACTTTGTAATTCTTTCATTTCGGTGGGCGCAAGTCTATATGGAGCACGAGCTATTGGTGCGGCTCCTGGTACAAGATCTATTTGGAATTCAACAGATCGGTGTGGAGGTAGTCCCGGTAATTCTTCCGGAAACACCTCAGGAAATTCTCTTGCAACGGGAACGTCATCGATTTTCTTTTCTTCTTTTTCAACCTTCTCGAAGTGTGCTAGTACGGCATAGCAACCTTTTCTTATTAGTTTGCGCGCCTTCAAACTACTAATAAGATTTAATTTGGCATTACCCTTTTCTCCCTACACCATTAAGGGTAACCCGTTTTCTCTCGGAATGCGAATCGCCTTCTCATGACAAACAACTTCGGCTTTCACCTTGGACATCCAGTCCATTCCAATAATTACGTCGAAGCTTCCCAATTCCACCGGTATTAAATCAATTGCAAACGTTTCGCTAACTAAACTAATTTTCGATTTCGGCAAATTTTATCAACCTTAATTAGTTTACCGTTTTCTACTTCAACTATACACTTTTTATCCAAAGGCGTTAACGGGCAATTTAATTTGGCACAAAATTCTCTACTCATATAACTTCTATCGGCACCCGAATCAAATAAAACATAAGCAGGTGTATTGTTGATAAGAAACGTACCCGTCACAAGCTCTGGGTCTTTCTGTGCTTTCTCCCCATTAATGTTGAAGGCTCTCCCATGGCCTTGCCTATTTCCATTCTTGCACTGGTTTATGATATGGCCCGGTTTTCCACATCCATAGCAAAAAATGCCGTTATTATTTGTTCCGGCATTATTTACTCCTTTGTTTCTATTTGGTCCGTAGACTTCACACTTTGCCGCAATATGGCCATTCCTATTATACTTGGTACATAATTCTCTACAAAACCATTCCGGATGAAACGTATCACACCTGGGGCATATAGTTCTTTGCCTTTTGTTGTCGTTGTTGTTGTTGTTATTGTTGTTGTTGTTGTTGTTGTTGTTGTTGTTGTTGTTGTTGTTGTTGTTGTTAGGGTTATTGTTGTTGAGTCGTTTGTTGTTGTTATTGTTGTGATTGGGATTTTTGTTGTTGTTATTATTATTGGGATGGTTGTTGTGGTTATTGTTGCGGTTGTTGTTGCGATTATTGTTGTTGTTGGGGTGGTTGCGATTGTTGTTGTAGTTGTTGTTTTGATTGTTGTTGTTGTACTGGTGACCCTGATCACTGCTTTCCTCCCACTTTCTTTTTCCCTGTTTCATTATGGCCTCCTAGGCCGCTTCTTTCTTTATCCTTCCTGTAATTTGGCCTATCAATTTGTGGGCTATACGGCTCGCTTTCTGCATTGTTGCGGGGTCGTTAGCACCTACATGCTCTTGGATTCGTTCCGGCAACCCTTTTATGAATGCTTCAATTTTTGCTTCTTCGTCCTCAAATGCTCCAGGACACATTAAAGCCAGTTCATTGAAACGTCGCTCGTAGGTAGTGACATCTAACCCTTGGGTTGTCAGTGCTTTAAGCTCTGCCTTGAGCTTGTTGATTTCGGTTCTGGTACGGTACTCTTCAGTCATCATGTGCTTGAAAGCGGACCATGGAAGTGCGTAGGCGGTATTCTGTCCTACGTAATCCATGTAGGTATTCCACCATGTCAAGCAGTACCCCTGAAAGTATGTGTGGCATACTTAACTTTATCCTCTTCTGCGCAGTTGCTGATTGCGAACACGGCTTCAACCTTCTCTGTCCACCACTTTAGTCCAACGGGTCCTTCAGTTCCTTCAAACTCATTGGGTTTGCAGGCCATAAAAGCTTTGTAGGAACATCCTACCCGGTTGCCATTGTTTCCTCCACTGCTGGAACCCGATTGGTTATTGTTGTTCATTGCATTCACCACTGCAGCAATATTTGCAGCGAAAGCTTGAAGTTCTTCTGTGTTCAATTGTTGTTGTCTAATAGCTGGAGGAGCCATTTCCTTCAAAAATAGCCGACTGAGTTAATCATATAGAATTTTAGAAGTAGCCAAAAAGTATTTTGTAGCTTAATATGAACTTATTATTATAAAACCTTTTCTTCATATTAGCGTTTTATAACTATAATAATGTTCATACTTAGCAGCTAACACACAAATTAACTACTAAAATTCTAATATGAAAAACTATGGTAAGTTATTACGTTACTATGTAATAATAATAATAAACCTTCCATGCTTATTCTTATTATTATACAATCATAAGGAAAATTACATTGCAGATTTTCTTACAAACTTAAACACACAATATAATACATATTATACAATGCATGGAATACAAGATAGCTGCCGATGGTTCAAGAACGGCGAGATTTCTTAGATGTTGACGTTGTTTCTTTCTCGGCCAAACGTTTGGATTTTCGTTTGGATAGTTCTTTTTCCAATTCCTCCCAATTGGTTCTTTAGGCTAATTGTTTGGGAGAAAAACCAACAGTCGTTATACGAGCGGTCATTTTATAAACTGGTCTCTTAGGTGGTTCAGGTGGATGATCACAAACATTTTGGGTCATAATAGGTTCATCGGGTTTGGGATCGGGTATAACAGCCAAAGATTTTCCCAAATCACGTTGTGGTTCGGTAATTTCCACAACTTCTTCAGGATCCTCTTCTTCGGGTTCCTCTTCGGGATCTTCTTCTGGATCCTCTTCTGGAACCTCTACTGGCAATTGTGAATCTTCCCAATTTTCCCAACAATTTTCCACTTTAATAGTAGCACCAAAAGTTAACTTTTCCGTTGGTTCATAAGTCGTATGCTTTGACTCAGCCTCCGAATCACTTGATAAGTAAATGAAATATGAATCACTAGAGATGCTTATATGATTGGATGAAGTCATCTATCACATAATAGCAGACACGTTAAGAGAATGATATATCTTATAATATTTATATGTTAATAATCTTATGTTTCCAACAATTATATTAAGCAATCATTTTTAAAATAATTACGGTCGAAGTCCAGACTCACTAATGCATCAAAAATCAGTTAGACACACTAATGAAAAATTTTCTGATTCTCTAAGACCAACGCTCGAATACCAACTGAAATGCCCCGTTCATATTAATTATAAACGTTTCTTATTAATTGGTTTCTTTGCGAGGTTTTGACCTCTATATGAGACGTTTTTCAAATCTTGCATTCATTTTTAAAAACCACCATAACCTTTATTATTGAATAAAAGTCTTAATGACATAATTTAGATTGTCTATCAAAGACAATCTCCTCAAATAAATAAGTTTTTATACAACCCATTACAATATGATCAAATATATTACAACAAATACTCCGAATGCAAGTTTAAACAATATAAACAATTATGCCGACTCCAAATCTTGACCTTGGGTTGGCATACGACAGCGGAAGTGTTTTTAATATTCACCTGAGAATAAACATGCTTAAAACGTCAACAAAAATGTTGGTGAGTCATAGGTTTAATTTCTATATAATAATCATAACATTTAATAAGCCACAAGATTTCATTTAATTAAATGCGCAGGATCATTACAACTGCAAAAATCATTCATACGATGAGTTGCCTGGTAACCGACCTTAACATAGAGCACTTAAGATATCTGGCATCATACATTCCACTATTCAAATATATGACAAGAACCCTTCGAAGTACTAAAGCATTTCCACTATTCGAAAATAGGGGTGGTTGGTGCCCGTAGATCTACCTTTAGGATTCGCGTCAATTAGTGTTTTTCACTAATTCTTTGGTTACCAAGCATAATAATAATAAGTACAGATATCAGGTATAACAAATCAATCGTAGAATTTAGTTCTATGAACTTGTGCTTATTTTGTAAAACATTTATAAATTTTGCATGTATTCTCATCCCAAAATAATTTAGATATTAAAAATGGGACTATAACTCACTTGTGATGATTTCCGAATAGATGGTGATAAGACTTGACCTTTTGACAAATTCACGAACCTAATAATAATATTCTTATGTCAAGATATATATATATATATATATATATATATATATATATATATATATATATATATATATATATATATATATATATATATATATATATATATATAATTAATATTCCGTACTTATGATACTTGTGATAATTTTAATTGTCCATTGTTAGTAGTCCAACGTTCGTAGTCCAATAGTCCAACAGTATAAATATATATATAAATATAAATGCGTATATTGTGTTAGAATTCACTAACACTAGAATATATTGTCTTAATATAATAAGACACATAATATGTATATTGTCTGAAGCAATCCGCGACCCATTGTATACATGTCTCAGGCTCGATCATAACTCAAAGTATATAATATTTTGGAATTCACTTTGACCCACAGCTAACTCAAGATTACTGCCAATGGTGTCTAATAGTTCGTTCCAATAATATATATAGAAGAAGTCAAAATGATATGTCAAAACTTTGTATACGAGTCCACGGTGATCAAGTCATATATATATATGGTGCCTTACGATCTTTATTAAGACTATAATATATTGTCGTAGAACTTAATCACGACTATTATAAATTGTATTTCCATAAGTTCGAGAACAAGACATGTATAAATATATGTAGGATACAAGGTAAGTTAGCTAGGATAAGGTTAGCATCCATTTTTATAAATCATGTCCATAGCTAAAAATTAAGAAAAATATCCAATTTTGTTTTACCCATAATTTCTTCGTTACAAATCCGTTTTGAGTGATTTGAGTTGCCATGGTTCCGTATCGAACTCAACATTATTAATTTTAACAGAAAAAGTATAGGTTTATAGTCGAAAATACAGCTTAGGTGTCAAATAAGAGAAGATAGTCATATCCGTCGTAAGAACGACATCTTGATGACCCTTTTGAAAAACATACTTCCACTTTGAGTTTAACCATGGATTTTGGATATATTTCATATCCATATAAAATAAGATTTTTCACCAAAGGAAATCTTTTAATTCAAATTTTAAGATAGGTTTTTAAAATTAAACCCAAAACAGCCCCCGTTCGACTAAGACGGCGTATATTCGATTTTAAGGTGTTCTTCGTGTTTACAAGTTTTATATCCTTATGTTAGCTTGACATACTGTCATAATACATGTGTTGAAGTGTTTTAAAAGTCAAGTTAGAAGGATTAAGTTTATTTGCAAACAAGTTTAGAAATAATCTAAACTATGTTCTTGTTGTTATTAGTTATAACTCAAAATAAGATAGCTATATGAATACGAATCGAATAAGATTATGAATAAGGTTACTACCTCAAATCAAATGAGTAAAGTTGCTGGAGAAATAAGGAGAATATCTTGAGTTTAAAAGATACCCTTGATGGCTTGGAATTCTTGAAGTGTTCTTGATCAAGCTTTGTTATGATGATTATAACTTGGATTATGAGACCAATACTTGCTGAATTGAATGGAGGTTTGAGAGAGTGTTTGAGTATGTGTTTAAAGAGTAAAATGACGTAGTTAATTGGAATGAAATGGATGGTTATTTATCCTACATGTTGACATCAAAATGGGGACAACAACATGGCTCCATGGTTTGTAATTTTATGCATTTAGTCATACTAGTTTCCAAGCCATGGTTCCCACAAGTCTACATCATGTTTATACATGTGATAATGCTAAAAACGAACATATATTTCATAGCATTATTCCTCAAGAAAGACAAGCTTTTAGTTGCAATTGTCCTATTTACAAGTGATATTCGTTTAAATAATAAAAGGTGAAGACAAAAGGCAGATTCGACGAATTGAAGACGCAAACGACCAAAAAGCTCAAAAGTACAAAAGACAATCAAAGAGGTTCCAATTATTGATAAGAAACGTCTCGAAATTACAAGAGTACAAGATTTAAAACGCAAAGTACAAGATATTAAATTGTACGCAAGGACGTTCGAAAATCCGGGACCGGGACCAGAGTCAACTCTCAACGCTCGACGCAACGGACTAAAAATTACAAGTCAACTATGCACATGAATATAATATAATATATAATTAATTCTTAAAATTAATATATATATTATAATATATTTAAAAATCGTCGGCAAACAAAGAGCCAAAGCTGGGTGAGCTGTAAAAACAAACTCCGCGACTCGCGGAGTTTGAAGGCAAAAAATGCCGCGATTTTCCGATCGTTTTACACTTATAAGATTAATATTTACATAAATTAAAACTTACCAACATGATAAGCAATCTAAATTGTTGAGATTTATGATTTTGAAAAGAGTTTTACATAACGTTTAACCGTCTAGTTTGACCGATGATATCACGAACTATACAATATATGTTAATTATACGTTTGTGTATATATATGTATATATACATATTTAACATGATTTAAGGATGTTTAAATATCTCATTTTGTATTAATAACAATAAGTTATAAGTATATTTTGAAACTACTAACTTAAGCTTTCAAAACGATAACTATACGTAACGTTATTTGACATAAATACTTACGACCTATAATGTTTATACATATATCGTATATATAATGTATTTAATCACTTTTAAAGACTTAAATACATAAAAAAATATAAGTATATTCACAAAAGATAGCTATATTTGAATCCTCATTCCATTTTTCACAAGATTTCTA
Organism: Rutidosis leptorrhynchoides; assembly: GCF_046630445.1. NCBI lineage: Eukaryota > Viridiplantae > Streptophyta > Magnoliopsida > Asterales > Asteraceae > Rutidosis > Rutidosis leptorrhynchoides. Next base: position 77,608,061 of record NC_092338.1, on the reverse strand, counting down.
TACGTATATCTAGAGTATATGTACTCGTATCATACCTAGCTTCTATACGTATTTACTATTGGTATATACACATCAAATCACCACCAACCAGCCCTTGTTCATGCCTTATGTATAAGGTAACTACTTTTGTTATTTAGTATGACAATTTCACATGATTAAAAGATCTTTTCACAAAATTACAAATTTATACACCTTTTACACCACCATAAACACATGCATCCATTTTCAATTTTTGGAACATCATTTCTCTAGCTAAACACACACACTTACTAGCCTCATGTCTCTCTAAGAACTCCAGCAAAAATCCTCTCAAGAATCACCTTAAACACCACCATAAAAAGATCAACAAAAACACTACAAAAATACAACTTTCAATTCAAGTTTATGTCTTAAGTTGCTTCCAATCTTTCATCCAATTTCATCACTCTTTTGGTTCTAGGTTTTTACTCCTCTTTTACAGCAATCTTGTCCAAGTAACTTGAGGTAGTAACTTTGTTCATAACCTTATTCGATTCATATATATATAGCTATCTTATTGTATGGTATACAATTTTAACAACAAAAATATAGTTTGAATGATTTCAAACTTGTTTGCAAACTAAATAGATCCTTCTAACTTAACTTTTAAAATACTTTAAGACCTGTAATATAACTTAAATATATGCTAATTTAACAAGGTATAACTTGGTTTTTCAAAGAATACCTTAAAAAACTGTTTTTATGACGTCGGAGTGCAACCGGGGGCTGTTTTGGGTTGGATAATTAAAAACCATCTTGAACTTTGAATTGGAGGTTTATATTCTGGAAAAATGATATTTCTTATGAATATGTTAACACATAAAAATTTCATGATTTAATTCATAGTATAAGTATTTTTAGAAAAATGGTCATTAAATGATGTTTTTGTAACAAAAATGATTAACTTCATAAGTTTCACCAAAATTTGACCTATGACCTATGATTTCGAATACAAACTAAGGTATTTACAGTTCATATTCTTAAAGAGGGACTCGATCCAAGGAAGTGGAAAGTTGAATCAACGAAAACGGAGTTGTAACGAACAAATTATGACCAAAACAAAATCGGATATCCAAGACTAGTTTAGCCACGAAAATAATTGGAGAAAATTAAATAAATCACATCTTCCTAAAGTAACATGATATTTTATACATATGTACTCATAATTTAATTTTATATGGTTCAGGATCACCCGTAAACAATACGAGAAGATTAATCATAAGATCCCATGATTGTACGCAACACGTCATTTGACAACACCGGTACTTTATGTACGCAACACGTCATTTGACAACACCGGTACCATGGGTCAAGATTAATCTCGACCAATACATATACGATGGGGGTTTTATTTATTTCATTGGGGGTTTATTAAACAACTAAATACGAACCATTAAAATTGAATTACTAACATCGGACTGCTAACTACGGACTAAGGAATTATTAAAAGTATTAAAAGTATTATAAGTATATATATGTGACGATTGTTTAAAAAGAAAAGGTATTGATATATTATATATGGATAGGTTCGTGATATCAATCGGAGACCAAGTCGAAATTACATATCTTCAAGACAAAAGTGAGTATATAGTCCCTTTTAAACTCTAAATATTTTGGGCTGAGAATACATGCACTGTTTTTATAAATGATTTACGTTATGGACACAAGTAACTGAAAAATATATTCTACGTTGAGTTGTACCACTGGCATACTTCCCTGTAGCTTGGTAACTACTATTTACAGCGGTATTGTAAACGCGAATCCTGTTGATAGATCTATCGGGCCTGACAACCCCAACCGGACTGGACGACCAGTATTCAACGGTTGCACAGTACTTCGTTTCGTGACTACACCTTGGTACGGTGTAGTAAGATTTCATAATAAAGGGAATATGCGACGTGATTAAATGTTAAGTATGGTTACCAAGTGCTCAACCACTTAGAATATTTTTATTAAAATGTTTATATATGAAATCTTGTGTTCCATTGTTATAACGCTGCTAGCATCAAACCTATATATCTCACCAACTTTATGTTGACGTTTTAAAGCATGTTATTCTCAGGTACGAATTAAGTCTTCCGCTGTGCATAAGCCCATATTAAGGACATTACTTGGATTCGATCATCGCAATGGGACCAAATGTTGATGACTTCGTCCAGGAGGATTAGGACGGGTTGTTACATCTGTCACACCCCCAAATTAGGGCCTAGGGTATTTGTGACTAATTATATCAAATCACAGTTGTATAAACGAGAACGACTCTATATGAGACGTTTTGAATAAAACATTTATTAATAAAACAGCGGAAGCATTAAAAGTTTTACATCAAATTTAAACTGAAATAATAATAATAGTCTTAATGCAAAGTAAATGTAATGAAATGAAGACTCCATGTAGCAGCATTCAATTCATCAGGTAGCAATCATGGCAATCATCTTATTCGTCACCTGAGACAAAACATGCTTAAAGTGTCAACCAAAAAGGTTGGTGAGTTCATTAGTTTATCAAAATCAATCATTTTCGTTATAATAATAGGCCACAAGATTTCAGTTTCATAAATATCCGTACACTGGCAAGTGTATAAAAGCATTCTATAAGTTGTAGGCACCCGGTAACAAGCCTTAACGTTCATGTTTTACCCTCTGAAGTACACCAGATCAGGTGTGTTTAAAATAACCTCGAAGTACTAAAGCATCCCATAGTCAGGATGGGGTTTGTCAGACCCAATAGATCTATCTTTAGGATTCGCGCCTACCGTACATAGACAAGTAGTTTAATGTTACCAAGCTAAGGGTATATTTCTGGTTTAAACCCACATAGAATTAGTTTTAGTACTTGTGCCTATTTCGTAAAACATTTATAAATCAGCGCATGTATTCTCAGCCCAAAAATATATATAAAAAGGGAGCAAATGAAACTCACCTTAAATAGCAGTTGAAGTATTCCACGCAAGAAAGGAAAGTAAAGCAAGTAAGTGACCGAGATATCAACTAGAAGTAGTTCTTTAAGAGAGAAATGAGAGATTAAGGTGTAAGTTTGAAATGAGAAATGTATGTGGTATTTATAGTTGAAAATGTTAGGTAAAAAAAATTAAAATAAAATAAGTAAATCTTAAAAGTTAAAATAAGAAAAATTATTTTGTATTTTTATTAAAAGTAAATCTTAAAAGTTAAAATAAGAAAAAGTAGTTTGTATTTTTATTAAAAGTAAATCTTAAAATAAAAGTAGTTTGTATTTTTATTAAAAGTAAATCTTAAAAGAAAAAGTAGTTTGTATTTTTGTATTTATTTATTAAAAGTAGATATAGTTTTGATTTTTTTTTTTTGTATAAAATTCTAAAAAAAAATTTGTTTAATATATTTCTAAGAACATTTAACATTTTATTTCTATATTTGTTTAATTATTAAATACGAATTTTATATAAAAATTATTATTATATTTAGTTTTTATAAAAATTAAAATTTATGATTATTAATTTATAGTTTTTATTAGTTTTATAAATGTTATAATATTATGTATTATTTAGTTAATTATATATTCTATTAACTAAATAACAAAAGTAATATAAATATTATATATATATTCATTGATGTAATTATGTTATATTATATATCATAATCTTATTTATAATATTTATAATTATATTATTTATTTTAAGCGTACGTTTATTCGGTCAACGTTAAATTTATTCGTATATAACAACTCTAGGTATTTTAGTAAAATCGGAAGTCGAAAAGTGAGGGTTGTTATAGTACCTACCCGTTAAAAGAAATTTCGTCCCGAAATTTAGTTTTTGCCATCAATCAGCATTGTTCGTACCTAAACGAGGATATTTACGTTTTATCTGGTCTTCACGTTCCCAGGTAGGTTCGGGGCCTTTCGTGAATTCCAACGGATAGAATATTGTTCTGTTTCATGCATTTAAATAATACGAACCCTAATTTCTTATAGGTTCTTCTATAAAGTGCATTTTATCATTAATGCGGAGGTTATCTAAAGGATTAATAAGAGTGTCATTTGACTAGGTTATCCTCAAAAGGGATGATGGTGTTATACGAGCATTTTAGTAAACTGAACACATGAAATGTGTTATGAATAGTATTGAGCTTATTTAAAACTTTGAGTGTTTATGTCACAATATTAGGGTAGACAAAACAGAGAGTAGTTCATGAAAATTATAGTCATGAAGTTTGATAGAGATCATCATTGTTTACAACAAGAATATTGTAATGATGAATAAAGTTTTATCACTACTGAATAATATGGATAAAACGATTTGATTATAAGAAGCGTATAAACGAAGCTATTGTAAAAGAGTGAATGAGAAATTAAATGTTCGCCTTAACTTTTGACGTAGTCACGATTGATTTTTTGAATTCAAGGGATTAAAGGAAATCTTCGTAATCCATAAGATTTGATTCTCCGGTAATTAAGGAATTTGAAATTTTCTTTGATTAAATGAGGTGAATTGCTTCAATTGCTGTGTTTGAAATTTTGCTATAAATTAGCTTCTTCCGTTTCATTATCTTCACCACTTCTATACTTTCTTCCTCAATTCATACTTCCAAAGATTGTGAGAATGCTCCATCCAGTTCTTATCCTGGATATTTTTCTGACTATCATTTCAGTCATTCTTCTTTTTCATTTACCACTAGAGGAATTTGTTTTCTTCTACTATTACCTTGGGGTTATAGTGTTTTTAATTCTCCCATGTCTTTACGTTGCAATACGTATTGATATACACGGTTTGTAATTTCGGTATCGTTATCGGGCTACATATTTTCCCTTATATGTCGGAGCTCTTTGCCTTTTTATTCTCCTCTCGACTCTAAGTAAAGCGAGTAATGGTCCAGAATTTGTAGGTATGAAGTTTCGAATGGACCTACTGTTCTAAGCGTAATATCACGATTTGATTTGGTAAATTACCAGAATTACTGAGGATAGAACTATCAAGAATATATTTGCTTGATATGTTCAGAGATTAAGTAGAATGTAAGAGTCGTGTAACATGGCAAATGATGATTATAAAGTCTATGAATCATCATCTTCCATTAAAAATTTAGCATGACTTACTGTAATATAATCATGTTGGCCTGACGTCATTATATTATACTAACTCATGCTTCAATTCTCAACACTACTTCAAATCATTCAAAATTTGAATTTAAATTTTACGGAATATAGAAACTTAAACAGTTTTCCTTTATGATGTAATAAAGATATTGCAAAGAGATAATTAATTGCGGACAAGAATCGTTATGAAGATATCTTTAGAAATATCGAGGATATTTATAACGAAAGATATGATGATATTTTAGAATTTCTAAAATCGATGGATAATGAAGAAATTCTTCTGTAAGGATTTAGAATGCGTAAAAAGATCTTCTGTGATTTCCTTCAGAAATCGAATCATCTAGATTCTTTGGTTATAGGTTTAGTCCTTGGGATTTGTCCTTGGTCTCCTTCATGTTTTGCTCAATCCCTCTTTCAATACCAGATTTTATTTTGAGCTTTTCCAACACACAATTCTTTATTATCAAGCTTCTGGTCATTAAGGCCATCTACAGCTTTTGCTGCTTCATCAGCATTCTCAAGGTTAACTGATCTGAATCATTGATTATCAATCTGATATGTTTTCAAGGATTTTGAAGATTGTACAATGTAATATATTAATGTGAATGTTAAATATTTCTTGGGTATTACCTACCCGTTAAAATATTTTCACAATTAACAGTTTGTACAAAAGAATTTTTAAATACAATCTTTATGAAAATATACATACATATATATTTTCTTCAGATGTAATTATGGATTTAATAAGTTAATATAATATTAAACTCATTTGATTTACGGTTGAAACGAGAATAAATAATCTCCAAAACTTTAGAGATTACATAATCGTCGCGGAATATTTCTTTAATGAAGTTATGAATCAATACTTCATCGTTCATTGTTATTAATATACCTCAGTAAATGATGTTGATGCTCGTGGATTTCTTGTGAAATTCATAAGGCACAAATGATGTTTTCGAGAAATTTTCGAGTATATCGAAAATAGGAGTGTAAAATCACACATGCATTTGAATAATACACTTAGTTTATTATAAAATGGAGTTTATTGTACTGAAGCAGTGATTAATGATTGTAAGTCATTAACGAAGGATGTACATCATAGCGTATTAGTGATATGAATTAACCAAGTAGTACATACTAGTTAAGATTCACACGTAATAGTTTAGTACGAAAAGATTTATTATTGTTCCAAACCATATATATATAAAGTATACATATATAATTCTTCAGGAAGAATGAGTCAATACATCTTAACTCATTATTACTAATATTCCTTAGTATCTATGGGCGTATGATGTCGATGTTTGAGGTACCGATTATGATGTTGAGACGTGGGATGCTGATGTTGTTGTTGGTGAAGCTGATGCTATTGGTGGTGATGCTGATAGTACTGGTGGTGCTGGTGCTGGTGCTGGTGCTGCTGTTGGTGCTGCTTGTGGTACTTGGTTAGTAAGTGTGAGCCTAGCTACCAAATCGCGCACTATTTCCTCCAGGGTTTCTACTTTACGCTCGAGTCTGTGGATTTGTTCTACCCATTCCTCTGTAAGGTTTGTCAATTCTTGATATTTAGTTTGAAGTCTTCTAACTTCTTCTAATAACCCTTTCTGGTTAGAATTAGGGAGTAGAGGGCGAATATTGTCGTTGGTTACATCGAGTCGACCTTCGAGGCGGAAAATCCTTGCGAAAAGAGTGAAAACGGTATTGCGAACAGGTTCGCCAGTAAGAGGATCGAGTACTCCGACGTTTGGTGGTAAGTTTGGCTCGTGATAAGGAGTACCTTCTTCATTTCTCCATAGGGTGAGTATTTCGCGAACCCATCCCCATTTTCTAAAGAAATCAAGGTAATTGATCGGTGGGTGTGCTCCTGTCACGCTATCAAAGATTTATCAAAGATTTCTCGAAAATAGCAGGTCCGTTGACTAAGTTGACTCGTAAAGATGTAGCCTTTCGATGGACTGATGAACAGGAAAAGGCTTTTCAGACTTTGAAACAGCTACTGTGTCAGGCACCAGTGTTAGCTTTACCAGAAGGTTCAGACGACTTCGTAGTATACTGTGATGCGTCATACGCTGGATTGGGTTGTGTATTAATGCAAAGAGATAAAGTAATCGCTTATGCCTCACGACAGTTGAAAGTTCATGAGAAGAATTATCCAGTGCATGATCTTGAAATGGCTGCGGTAGTGTTTGCTTTGAAACTGTGGAGACACTATTTGTATGGAACCCATTGTGTTATATGTACAGATCACAAGAGTTTGCAGTATATCTTCTCACAGAAAGAATTGAATATGCGTCAGAGACGATGGCAAGAGTTGATCAAAGATTATGATTGTGAAATTAAATACCATCCGGGTAAGGCAAATGTGGTTGCAGATGCGCTAAGTCGTAAAAAGTCAAGTGAAAATGTGAAATTTCTTCGTTTGAATATAACTTCAGATTTGATTAACAGCTTAAAAACCATTCAGGCCTGTGCTTTAGAGGACGAACATATTAAATCTGAACAAATGACCAAACGAAAAGTGGACTTAATTGATGACTCACGTGGACTAAAGACCTTAAACAATCGTGTTTGGGTGCCTAAGCTTGGAGATTTGAGGGATTTAATCATGACGGAAGCTCACAAATCCAGATTAACAGTACATCCGGGTAGTAATAAGATGTATCATGATTTGAAAACAATGTATTGGTGGCCAACAATGAAATCAGATATCGCCCGTTATGTCAAAAAGTGTCATATATGTGCTCAAGTGAAGGCAGAACATCAGAAACCTTATGGTTCGTTACGTCAGTTACAGATTCCAGAGTGGAAATGGGAACATATAACGATGGATTTTGTGACCAAATTACCTCGAACTCAGAAAAGACATGATATGATTTGGGTAATAGTGGATCGTCTAACTAAAAGTGCTCATTTTCTTGCTACTCGTGAAACAGCTTCGTTAAGTGAGTTAGCCGATTTGTATGTGAAAGAAATAGTTAGTCGTCATGGTGTGCCGTTATCGATCGTTTCAGATAGAGATTCCAGATTTGTGTCAAAATTTTGGAATAGTCTTCAACAGAATCTGGGTACACGTGTGAATTTAAGTACAGCTTATCATCCTCAGACAGACGGACAGAGTGAAAGAACGATACAGACTTTGGAGGATATGTTAAGGGCTTGTGTGTTAGAATACGGTGGTTCGTGGGATACACATTTGCCGTTGGTCGAATTCGCGTATAATAATTCATATCATTCGAGTATAGGGATGCCGCCCTATGAAATGTTATACGGTCGTCGTTGCAGAACTCCGAATTGTTGGTTAGAAGCCGGGGAGAAACAGTTTGCAGGTCCCGAAATTGTTCAAATGACAGCCGAAAAAGTTGCAATTGCGAGAGAAAAGTTGAAAGCCGCTAGAGATAGGCAGAAAATGTATGCTGATCCGCGTAGACGTCCGGTAACCTTTAATGTGGGTGAACGAGTGTATCTGAAAGTTTCACCGTGGAAAGGGGTTATCAGATTCGGTAAACGTGGTAAGTTAGCACCGAGATTTATTGGTCCGTTTCCGATCAGTGAAGTGTTGAATGATCAGACTGTGGTGTTAGATCTTCCGCCAGAATTAGCCGGTATTCATAATACATTCAATGTGTGTTATTTGCGTAAGTGTAAAGTCGATGACGAGACACAAATCGTACCGCTGGTAGATTTGAAAGTTGATTTGAGTAGCAAGTTGGTTGAGGAACCTATTCGAGTGGTCGACAGAAAGGTTACTGAGTTAAGAAAGAAAAGGATCCAGATGGTTTTAGTAGAATGGAAACACAGCTTAGGGTCTAACTTGACGTGGGAGACAGAAGAGTTGATGAAGACCCGTTACCCTCATCTGTTTGAGCAAGACCAGATTCCGAGGACGGAATCTCTTTAAGGGGGGTGGATTTGTAACAGACTGAAACCGGGGTTAGAAGTAAGATTACTTAATTGCCCTTAGGTTCATAATTGTGTTTAAATTATGCTTTTATTTTAATAATATGTTTATTATTAATTGAATATGGGGTAAAGACCAGTTTGTGACAAGGGTCCCAGAACAGGTTGGTTTATTTAATTTGGACTCCGTTAGGACCGCCTAAGGAGATACGAAAGGATATCAGATAACTGGTAAATACCCGTGTGTGATGGGGTATTGTATTTAACCTATATATAAAAGCAAGAAATCAATCATTTATCTCATTTTTCTTGAATCTTCTAAAAACCTCCCGTACCTAACTCTTTCTCCTCTTGAAACTTTAATTGATCTAAACTTGAAATTGGATTAAGAGACTTTAGAAACTGATTTCTAGCATCATTGTGAGCATCATCTCAGGTTTGTTTACTTGAATCCTTGCTTTGATTCTTGAATAAATGGATTTTTTGTGTTCTTGAATAAAAGTGTGGTTTTTGAGCTTGAATCTTCATGAAATATGTTAGATATGCTTAATAGATGTTAGAAATAGGTTGTATATATGTTTAGTAGCTTCCTTATGCTTAAAATTTGTTCAAAATCGCTTAAAAATTGAGTTTTGGGCAAAAAATCATCAAAATCAGCGAAATTGGTTCGAAACCCAGTTTGCTACAGTACCCGAGTTGCTACAGTACCCGAGTTGCTACAGTACCGAGTTGCTACAGTGTCACTATTTGCTACAGTGTCACTATTCGCTACAGTGTCACTATTTGCTACAGTACCGAGTTGCTACAGTACCCGAGTTGCTACAGTACTCGAGTTGCTACAGTACCGAGTTACTACAGTGTCACTATTTGCTACAGTGTCACTATTTGCTACAGTACTTTTATGAAATTGAAACGGGCGTAACTTTCAAAACGTAACTCCGTTTTTGATGAATAAACTATCGTTAGAATCGTAATAAAGAATACTTTTCAATGGTGAACTTTTAAGAACATAGATTAAACTGTTTTTGGGTCAAAAAAGGAGTTTTAGTGTGTATGTCGTGTTTTGCACGCACCTGTATGCCATTATTGAATGGAGTCATGATGTAGACTCATAAAATTATGAATATATGGTGTTATGACCTAGTTTATAGTATGATTTGATTATACTATTGATTGAGATATGTATATTGACTTCGTTGTGTTGTTCTCAGGTGATAAGAACAAGGAAGAAGCTCAGAAGTAAGATAACTGAGCTGTAGCTGGTAATCGGTGAGTGGGACTATCTCCGGATAGAGTTTAAGTAGCATATCATGCTACTGTGTTATACTCTTTTACCATGCATAGTATAAAGTTGCCATGTTAGATTATATTGTATGCCTATTGCTGTTTGTGAATTATGTGTACACTGTGTGAATGGCACCAGTCGTGCTTAGGGAGACTGGGGACTCTAGACCGTGCTTAGGAGAGGTCAGAGTTCGTATGAGGTCAACCGTGCTTAGGTGAGGTTGGGTCCATAGGCTACTGATTGTGAGTATAGTGTGAACGATGCACCCCCTGCATCTGGATATCTATACTGTGATTGAGTAGCAGGAACTATCGGTAGACTCAGGCCCGATCAGCTGGGAGTCGTGTGCTCGTACAAGCCGCCGATCCTCGTATTGCCTTATTGTATGCTAGTTGGTAGTTAGCATGTGTTGTTGTTAGTATATAGCTTGTGTGTGACTTAAGCTGTATCTGTTAGATAGATTCCATTCACTTAGCGGTGCGCTAATCCCCCACATATTCTCCCCTTGCAGGTTTAGGTACTGCTAGTCGGGATGGGTGTTGTTGCAGGAGACATGTTTGACAACCCAACTCTGATGTGGACTTTTGTATAAATCATGTTTTGTAATAACGTAACACCGTTGTGTAAACTTAAACTTAATTACTCGGATAAAGGTAATGACGTGCCTTATGTTGTGTTTATTAATAAAGTCTTCCGCTGTGTTTAAAAAAAAAAAAAAAAATGGCCGGTGTTACAGCTCCCCTGGACGAAAATTCCTATAAAAGCCAGCGCAGTTCGACGTAAAAAAATATCATATATCCATCCTCTCTATATCTATACGTAAATATTTATATTTATATTTTAATTTTAATTTTAATTTTAATTTTAATCCTAATAATAAGGGTATGTTAGCGAATGTTGTAAGGGTGTAAGTCGAAATTTTGTCCGTATAACGCTACGCTATTTTTAATCATTGTAAGTTATGTTCAACCTTTTTAATTTAATGTCTCGTAGCTAAGTTATTATTATGCTTATTTAAAACGAAGTAATCATGATGTTGGGCTAATTACTAAAATTGGGTAATTGGACTTTGTACCATAATTGAGGTTTGGACAAAAGAACGACACTTGTGGAAATTAGACTATGGGCTATTAATGGGCTTTATATTTGTTTAACTAAATGATAGTTTGTTAATTTTAATATAAAGATTTACAATTGGACGTCCCTATAAATAACCATATACACTCAATCGGACACGATGGGCGGGATATTTATATGTACGAATAATCATTCAATTAACCGGACACGGGAATGGATTAATAGCCACTAGAATTATTAAAACAGGGGTGAAATTATGTACAAGGACACTTGGCATAATTGTTAACAAAGTATTAAAATCTTGTTACAGTTTAAGTCCCCAATTAGTTGGAATATTTAACTTCGGGTATAAGGATAATTTGACGAGGATACTCGCACTTTATATTTATGACTGATGGACTGTTATGGACAAAAACCAGACGGACATATTAAATAATCCAGGACAAAGGACAATTAACCCATGGGCATAAAACTAAAATCAACACGTCAAACATCATGATTACGGAAGTTTAAATAAGCATAATTATTTTATTTCATATTTAATTTCCTTTATTTTATATTTAATTGCACTTCTAATTATCTCACTTTTATTTATTGTTATTGTATTTAATTGCACTTTTAATTATCGTACTTTTTAATTATCGCAATTTTATTTTATCGCACTTTTATTTATCGCAATTTCATTATTGTTATTTACTTTACGCTTTAAATTAAGTTATATTTATTTTTATTATTTTACATCAGGTTTTAACTGCGACTAAAGTTTTTAAAATCGACAAACCAGTCATTAAACGGTAAAACCCCCCCTTTATAATAATAATATTACTTATATATATATTTGTATTTTTATAAAATAAAACTAATATAGCGTTAAGCTTTGTTTAAAGATTTTTTTCCCTGTGGAACGAACCGGACTTACTAAAAACTACACTACTGTACGATTAGGTACACTGCCTATAAGTGTTATAGCAAGGTTTAAGTATTTCCATTCAATAAATAAATAAATATCTTGTGTAAAATTGTATCGTATTTAATAGTATTTCCTAGTAAAATTTAAGCTATTTTATATACACCTCGCATAACATCAAGTATTTTTGGCGCCACTGCCGGGGAACATCTAGCTTAAAAGCCGGAAGCGCAACGCTAATATAAAAAAAAAAATTTATTTTTAGTTTACTAAAATAAAAAAATACGCTTTTGTAAAAATACGTTTTAAATATTCAAAAATATAAAAAGAAAAACAAAAATATAAATATTTTTAAGAGTTTGTTAAATATTTAAGTTTTATAAAGTTTTTTTTATTTTTATTTTATAAAAAATATAAGTTTTATTTAAATATTTTGTGTTTATTTAAAATATAAAAAAATTTTAAAAAACTGAAAAAAATATAAATATATATAAATCTATTTTTTTTAGATTGTTATAAAGTATTTTATTTCTATCTTAGTTTTTAAAGATAAGTTTTATTTAAATTATATAAATATTTTAATTAAATTAAAAACAGAAAAATAAAAAAAAAATATTTATATAAAAATATAAATAAAAAACAGAAACCGAACGATTTTAGCCTGGTACACGTTTGAAAATACAAACCCCGCGACTTGCGGGGGTTTTTAACTGGAAACACCGCGACTCGCGGAGCCGTCTGACACGGGTTACACAGAACCCTAATCCTGCATTTATTACGGGTTTTTATTATTATTATTTAAATTAAACCCTAATTAAGGTATTTTTATTATATAATTTAGTTTTTATTTTTATTTTGTATTTTTAGTTAAATTAGTGTAATTAGTTTTTAAAATTAATAGTTTTATAAAATAAATAATATGAAAATAATATTTTTATAAAAATTGTACTTTTTACAACTTTTAGTATATTTTTATATTTTGTCCCTTTTTATTTGTTTTAGCATAATATTTGTATTTTTCGCTCATTTTTAGTTTTAATACATAGTTTTTGCCATAGTTATTTTTATTTCTAGATTTTTAGGCTTTGCCGTAAAACCCCTTAAGTGCTTTTTCTTTAGACTAAGATTTAGGTGCTTTAAAATTTTGCGACGCCTTTTTAAGTTTTAGTTCCTTTTTAAGATATTGCCATTTGGGATATAGTTTTACTTGTAAGCTTTAATATTTTTAGACGCAACTTTTAATTTTTAGTTTTTAGTTCCTTTTTAAGTTTCAACGCGCTACTTTCTTATTTTTATTTTTCGACGCCTTTTACCTATGTATCAATTATCACTCCATTTAGTAATCTCAATTTGCAATTTTAATTTTAAGTTAGTGATAGTAATAAGGTTGGGTTAGTCGAGTGTTTTTAAAATTTTATAAGTCGCTCTTTTTCTTTTCTTTTTCGACCTTTTTCGACGTGCTCTTTTTCTTTCTTATTTTTCGCTATTCTAGTTTTTAGGACTTAGAATTTTCTCTACTTCTTATCTAAATTTCTTAAAATTACGAAAATTTATTTTAAGTGGTTAAATTGATAGACATCAAAATTTTCTTGTTCGTAGTAATAGTTGGATTTGTACGTAGACCGGGTTATTGGAGCCAAACAGTACTCAATTATATTGAGACCAAACGAATCCTGCCCCTCTGCTGTATCTTTTGGCTATTCGAAACGTGGGCAAAATCAGAAAAGTCTATTAATTGGATAACTTATATAATTTTTCTTTCCGTTTAAAAACTAATAGGATATTCAGTGAATGCACCGAGTAAGACGTTCACCACCTTTTGTACGTTCACCACCTGTAACTAGATCAAGACATTTAGAAAATATTACCGCCGTTGATTTTTCTTTAGAATCGTCATCTAGTCGACCAAGTACTCCAGTTCAAATTTCCGATAATCCATTTATTGAACCCGACCTCACAATTGAGAATCCGGAGAATATTCAGGGACAATTCATAGATCCTGAACCATTAATTTTTCTCCAGAACCACCAATCATTCAAACAGAGATTGTTGAGGAACGAACCATTAAATCAGAATCCTCTAGTGATTCCGATTCAACAAATGCAATTATGGAGAATCTGGAACCTTTAAGTATGGAAGACCGAATGAGAGCTAAACGCACTAGCCAAGGTCACGCAATTACTCATCCAGACATTAATGCACCAGATTATGAAATCAAAGGACAAATTCTACATATGGTGACTAATCAATGCCAATTTAGTGGTGCGCCGAAGGAAGATCCAAACGAACATCTTCGTACCTTTAATAGGATCTGCACACTATTTAAAATAAGAGAAGTTGAGGATGAACAGATATATCTCATGTTATTTCCCTGGACTTTAAAGGGAGAAGCCAAAGATTGGTTGGAATCTGAAATGTCCAGTTCTTATTGATTAAAAACGTTCCATATTAATTGATTTCGTTGCGAGGTTTTGACCTCTATATGAGACGTTTTTCAAAGACTGCATTCATTTTAAAACAAACCATAACCTTTATTTCATCAATAAAGGTTTAAAAAGCTTTACGTAGATTATCAAATAATGATAATCTAAAATATCCTGTTTACACACGACCATTACATAATGGTTTACAATACAAATATGTTACAACAAAATAAGTTTCTTGAATGCAGTTTTTACACAATATCATACAAGCATGGACTCCAAATCTCGTCCTTATTTAAGTATGCGACAGCGGAAGCTCTTAATAATCACCTGAGAATAAACATGCTTAAAACGTCAACAAAAATGTTGGTGAGTTATAGGTTTAACCTATATATATCAAATCATAATAATAGACCACAAGATTTCATATTTCAATACACATCCCATACATAGAGATAAAAGTCATTCATATGGTGAACACCTGGTAACCGACATTAACAAGATGCATATATAAGAATATCCCCATCATTCCGGGACACCCTTCGGATATGATATAAATTTCGAAGTACTAAAGCATTCGGTACTTTGGATGGGGTTTGTTAGGCCCAATAGATCTATCTTTAGAATTCGCGTCAATTAGGGTGTATGTTCCCTAATTCTTAGATTACTAGACTTAATAAAAAGGGGCATATTCGATTTTGATAATTCAACCATAGAATGTAGTTTCACGTACTTGTGTCTATTTTGTAAATCATTTATAAAACCTGCATGTATTCTCATCCCAAAAATATTAGATTTTAAAAGTGGGACTATAACTCACTTTCACAGATTTTTACTTCGTCAGGAAGTAAGACTTGGCCACTGGTTGTGTAACGTCCTCCCAATAGGGTCTGGAAGGAACGTCACTATTATCAAAACATACCAACATATTATAATAAACGAGAACAATACTAAATGATGAATTTAACTTTAATGAGTACGCAGCGGAAAATGAAATGTCGTTACAATGACAGGAATAACAATATCGTAAATGTTCACATGCAGAAGTAATAAATGCGATATCTCTTGATCCTATGTCCAAGTAGCATCACATAAGCAGTAAGTATAAGAGCTTGAATCAAACAGCACCTGAGATAAAACATGCTAAAGTATCAACCAAAAAGGTTGAGTGAAGTTCATAGGTTTAACAAAAAGTTTGTCGTTGTTTTAGACCACAAGATTTAGTTTGTAAAGTTGATCTCCCGCAGGATCAAAAAGTTATGCCAATGCGTGATATTTAGACTAAACGTTCAAGTTTGCCCCATGACAAGTTGTGTCTGTCCTTGTCGGTTTAATTTCATTATTAAGTAATACAATGACTTGGTCAAATGTATCGGGGACGTTACTCCCGATAGGCCTACCCCCAAATAATTAAGCATGCCGCAGCAATTAAAAATATCACTGTAGGGACTTAGTCGGACATAGCCGGGTATAGCATAGTTTAACAGTTTGGTACTTGTGTCTAAAGTGTAAAAAGTAAAAACAGCATGTGTCTCACCCCAAGTAAAAGTAAGTAAGTTTGCTAGCAATTAAAGAGGGGCTATGAATTCACCTTAGTAAGTAGAGAGAGTGTTATTCCTCGGAATAAAGAGTTGAACGAGTGAGCAGGAAAGTCAACCTATTGACATTTAAGAGTAGTTAAGTGTTTTGCCCATGTTTAAGTTTAAGTATGTGTTTAAGTATAGTTTGTTTTACTAAGTTTCTATTCGTAGTAAGTTACTATTTTTATAAAGTTTCCATTTTTAGAAAGTTTCTTATTTTACTAAGTTTCTATGACTAGAGAGTTTCTACTTTTATCAGTGTTTTCCATTTTAGGATACTTGTCGTATTAGATAAGCTTCCAATCACCCCTTTCCCTTCGAATGGCTAATTTAGATCTAGGGGCTTGAGCCATAGGACCCTTTAAATCGGAAATCCAAACCCTCTGCCTAGAATCTCATAGAAACCATTCGTCAAGAAAGTTCGAAGATCTATACATCTCTAATACATATCCCAAAATGTTTTTATGTTACAATATAAGTAGTAGGTTATAGGTGCTAGTAATAGTAATAGTGTATACATGTTATTTATTTTATTTTTAATTGCATATAATTTATAACATTATTTACATATTTCGGTAAAAATAATAACCGAAGTAAAAAGTAAAAAGTAAAAAGTAAAAAGTAAAAAGTGAAAAGTAAAAAAATAAAAAGTAAGAAAAGAATACTTACTAGTAGTAATTCTTCAAAGAGAGAATGAGAGAAATTTTGGTGTGAGTTTGAATGAGAAATGAGGGGTATTTATACTTGAAAAAATTAGGTAAAAAGAATAAAATAATTAAAAGAAAAAGAAATATTTAATTCTTAATGGGATTTTAAAATTAAAAAGTATTAAATGTTAGGTCATGGGATAATGCACAAAATAAAATAATAAAAGTAATTTTTCCATTAAATTTTTTAATTAAAAAGTAATTTATTTATTTATTTATTTTAAGGATTTTTTTTATGTAAATAAACAAATTTATTTAATGTTTTTCCAAGAATATTTGTCAATAATATTTTATTTTTATTTTTTTTATTTTTGTTTTATTTAATTAATAAATACAAATTTTGCATAAAAATAATAAATAATTCGGTATTTTGTATTTTTAATAATATTTATGATTTTAATTATTAAACTATAGTTTTAGTAAGTTTGTAAATATTATTACATTTATATATAATTGGATTTATTATATAGTTAAATATATAATACATTAACTAAATAATAAAAGTGATACAAAGTTTATATACTTAGTTAAATTATGTCAAATTATATAAATTAATAATATATTATTTATTTAAGCGTACATTGTTGACTAAAAATTACTATTCGGTCAATATTTAATTGTATATAACAACCCTTAATACATATAGTCAGACATATAACCCTAGGGTTAATTCAGTAATTTAGAAGTCAAAAAGTGAGGGTTGTTACAGTACCTCCCCGTTAATAAAAACTTCGTCCCGAAGTTTTAGGTAGACTTCTCGGATGCATCAGCGGTTGAGAAAGGATGGGGATATTTCTGTTTCATTTGGTCTTCACGTTCCTAGGTATGTTCGGGGCCTTGCGTGTTTTCCAAAGGATAGAATATTGTTTTGTTTCAAGCGTTTAAGTCATACAAACCATAATCTCTATAGGTTCTTTTACGAAGTGCATTTTATCATTAATGCAGAGATCATTCAAAATGATGATGTTATGCAAGTCATTTCAGTAAATTGGATACATGAAATGTGTTATGAATAATATTGAGCTCATTTAAAACCTTGAGCGTTTATGCTGCAATATTAGGCAGACAAAACAGAGAGGAGTTCATGAAAATCATAGTCATGAAATTTGATAGAGATCGTCATTCTTTATAACAAGAATGATGAATTAGAGTTTTATCGACATTAAATAATATGGATAAAGTAATTCAATTATAGAAAGAGTATAAACGAAGCTAAGAGTAAATGAGAAAATTAAATGTTTGCCTTAACTTTTGACGTAGTTACGATTGATTTCCGGATTTCAAGGAATTAAAGAAATCTTCGAAATCGTTATAAGATTTGATTTTCCGGTAATTACAGAAATTAGGATTTTCTTTAATTAAAGGCGATGAATTGCCTCGATTGCTGTGTCTGGAATTTTTGCTATAAATTAGCTTCTTCCGTTTCATTATCTTCACCACTTATATACTTTCTTTCTCAATTCATACTTCCAAAAGTTTTGTTAATATGCTCAATCCAGTTCATGTCTTTGACATTATATTGGTTATCGCCACAATCATCCTTCTTTTCCAACTCCCACCAGAGGAGTCTGTTTACTTCTACTATGCTCTAGAATTTATTGTGTTTTTAGTTCTCCCGTGTCTTTATATTGCTATACGCATTGATATACACGGTTTGTAATTTCAGTGTTGTTATCGGGATTTATATTTTCCCTTATATGTCGAAGCTTCATGCTTTTGTAAAGCAAGTAACGGTCCAGAATTTGTAGGTATGAAGTTTCGAATGATCATGATATTCAAAGCAGAAGGAAAGGTAATAGCACGATTTGATTTGTCATATTACCAGAATATCCGAAAAAGACCGAATTATCAAGAAAAATATTTTCTTGATATGTTTAGAGTTTAAATAGATAAGAGTCGTGTAACATGGCAAATGATGATTATAAAGTCTATGAATCATCATCTTCCATTAAAAATTTAGCATGACTTACTGTAATATAATCACGTTGGCCTGACGTCATTATATTATACTAACTCATGCTTCAATTCCCAACACTACTTCAAATCATTCATAATTTAAACTTGAACTTTACAGAATATAGAAACTAAAACAGTTTCCTTTATGATGTGATAAAGATATCGCAAAGAGATAATTAATTGCTGAAAAGAATCGTTATAAAGATATCTTCAGAAATATAGAGGATATTTATAACGAAAGATACAGTGATATCTCAGAATTTCTAAGTTCCAATGACGAGGAAAATTCTTTTGTTTCCTCTGCATTTAATGCTACCATATCTGAATCATTGGTTATCAATCCGAGATGGTTTCAAGAAATTTTATTTTTTTTAGATAATTAAACGCTGATTGTAATCGTCAACGGATCTAATGGTTAACGAATAGGCGTTGTTGATGATAATTTCGGTGGTTTGATGTGATAATTCATCATAGAATACGAATGAATATAATTCATGAATGTAGTGATCTTTAGGAAGATAACACCTGCTAAATCTTTACTTGAATTCTGGTATGTTAATTTCAGAATGTGTAATTAAATTTGTATGAAAATGATTGTGTATCACAGTGAAGGCAGTGAGTATAATTAATGATTTATGAATCGAAATTGAAGAATGTACAGTGTATTTATGTGAGATGTAAATATTTCTCGGGTATTACCTACCCGTTAAAATATTTTCACAATTAACAGTTTTTACAATCTTTATGAAGATATACGTTCATATATGTATTCTTCAGATATAATCATGGATTTAATGAGTTAATATATATTAAACTCATTTGATTTGCGGTTTGGAACGAGAGTAAATAATCTCCAAAATCTTAGAGATTTCATAATTGTTGCGAAATATTTCGCTAATGAAGTTATGAATCAATACATTCATCGTTATACTTGATTTATTATGAAATGGAGTTTATTGTGCTGAAGCAGTGATTAACAATTGTTAAGTCATTAGCGAAGGGTGTACATCATAGCATATTAGTGATATGAATTAACCAAGTAGTACATACTAGTTGAGATTCTCACGTAATTTCTTAGTACGACAAGATTTATTATTATTCCAAATCATATATATATAAGGTATACATATATAATTCTTCACGAAGAATGAGTCAATACATCTTAACTCTTTATTGCTAATATTCCTTGGTATCTATGGGGTGTATCATGTTGATGTTTGAGGTACTGAGTGTGTTGTTGAGGCGGGGGATGCGAATGTTGTTGTTGATGAAGCTGATGCTGTTAGTGGTGATGTTGATGGTACTGGTGGTGATGCTGGTTATGTTGCTGGTGTTGCTGCTGGTGTTCGTAGGTTTCGCACCAGATTTTCCAGAGCCACTACTCGAGCGCGAAGCTCGTTGACTTCTTCTATTATTCCGGGATGATTGGCGGTTGGAACAAGGGGGTGAATAAGATCTAGAATCTTCGATATTATATATTCGTGACGGGATACCCTGGAAAGAAGAGAGAAAATGGTGTTTCGGACTGGTTCGCCGGTAAGCGCTTCAGGTTCTTCGCCAAGAGGTGAATTCGGTTGGTGGAAGGGATCACCTTCTTCTTGTCTCCATTGATTGAGTCGGCTACGAACCCATCCCCAATTCATCCAGAATAGATGATGGCTGATTGGTTCGTTTGTTCCGGTTACGCTGCTGTGGGAGCTTGAAGAGTTTGAGAAATTCATATTATATGTTTGGAATAGGGTTTGATATGAAATGGGTATTGAATACCGAATGATATATTCGTCTCCTTGAATACGCATTTATAGCAAAAATATTTTCGTAATTTACGGAGGAAATTTAGGATAAGTGGTAGACAAAGTTTATAGACATGATAATATATGATAAGATATGATGTGTCATCCATTTATGTAATAATGGTGGTATGACGTGTTGAGATTTGTAACCAGATATTGATTAAAGAATTTCAATTCGTATACTGTGATAACCCAATAATATTTTCTGGTTCGCAAACCGATGCGTAAAGGCATAAGATACGTGAGTGTTTGAAGTAGTAGCAGGAGCTTGTGGACGAACCGTTATCTTCAATAACATATAGAAGTTTGATAAACTTGATAGGTCATAAGTTTGAAAAAAAAATTAAGTGGAATAAAGATGAATATGATATAAACGAAACACTTTATTTTATTAAGAACAAGGCTTTAAACAAGCCTTCTTATTACACGATTCGGGGATAGAAATAGTTTAAGGCCTAGCCTTTGTATAGATAGAAAATAACTAGGAAATATTAAGATTGAAGTAGTCTTCATATTTCTTCTTCTCGTCCTCAACCTCCTTCATAAACTTCTCAAACTTGTCGTTCTTATCCTTTTGTTCCTCATAAAGATACTCGATGTTATCATAAAGATTGGAAACATCATTGTTGATTACATAGTACTTGTGGTCCCTCATAGAAAGTTGATTATTCACGCGGTTTTCCTCCATCTTCAATCTAAAGTCAACATCTTCTCTTAGGTAGGAGAGATATTGCTTCCCCCATCGGGCATTTCTTGTAAGGGTGCAAACCAAAGTCCACATCGGTCATGGGATAAAACAAATGTATGTATATAATCTCTTTCTTTAGCTCAGCATTTTCCTCCATGAGCTTCTTGATCGCTAGGTCTTTTTCCTTCATTTGAAAATCGATCCTTGCAATATGGCAAATTAGGTCATCGGTAGTTTTTCGCAGATTCATGAGCTCGTACTTGGCATCAACTTCATCGTAGAAAGGAGATCAGGATCTTTTCTTTGACGGCCCAGTTTCTTCAAAACATTTCCTCTTGTCTTTATTCCTCGGGGTTGGATAGTATTCAGGAGACCCATGTAACTTTAGAGTAGTATTTGGGCTATAATTTAGTGAGGGAGGACCACCAAAGCCATAAGGTGGACTTTGGACTGGTCTTTCTGTGGAAGACCTTTCAGTATCTTTTTCGGTTGGCTTGAAAAGATTCATTTTGGTCGTTTGATGATAATTAGACATCCTAATATTAGGAAGGATATTTTGATTAGAATCTTTAAGTCAAGTTTATTAAAGCATAATCGTTAAGATTATGAGGCAATCCTAAGTGCTTTAATTCTAAGGCAGGAAAGGTTATAGTTTCCTAGATTGCTAAGGCACCCTAGCTAACAAGTAAGACACACATAAAAATGCAATCCTGGTTCTCTATAACAGCCTGGTTATGCTCTGATACCAATCTGTAATGTCCTCCCAATAGGGTCTGGAAGGAACGTCACTATTATCAAAACATACCAACATATTATAATAAACGAGAACAATACTAAATGATGAATTTAACTTTAATAAGTACGCAGCGAAAAATGAAATGTCGTTACAATGACAGGAATAACAATATCGTAAATGTTCACATGCAGAAGTAATAAATGCGATATCTCTTGATCCTATGTCCAAGTAGCATCACATAAGCAGTAAGTATAAGAGCTTGAATCAAACAGCACATGAGACAAAACATGCTAAAGTGTCAACCAAAAAGGTTGAGTGAAGTTCATAGGTTTAACAAAAAGTTTGTCGTTGTTTTAGACCACAAGATTTAGTTTGTAAAGTTGATCTCCCGCAGGATCAAAAAGTTATGCCAATACGTGATATTTAGACTAAACGTTCAAGTTTGCCCCATGACAAGTTGTGTCTGTCCTTTTCGGTTTAATTTCATTATTAAGTAATACAATGACTTGGTCAAATGTATCGGGGACGTTACTCCCGATAGGCCTACCCCCAAATAATTAAGCATGCCGCAGCAATTAAAAATATCACTGTAGGGACTTAGTCGGACATAGCTGGGTATAGCATAGTTTAACAGTTTGGTACTTGTGTCTAAAGTGTAAAAAGTAAAAACAGCATGTGTCTCACCCCAAGTAAAAGTAAGTAAGTTTGCTAGCAATTAAAGAGGGGCTATGAATTCACCTTAGTAAGTAGAGAGAGTGTTATTCCTCGGAATAAAGAGTTGAACGAGTGAGCAGGAAAGTCAACCTATTGACATTTAAGAGTAGTTAAGTGTTTTGCCCATGTTTAAGTTTAAGTATGTGTTTAAGTATAGTTTGTTTTACTAAGTTTCTATTCGTAGTAAGTTACTATTTTTATAAAGTTTCCATTTTTAGAAAGTTTCTTATTTTACTAAGTTTCTATGACTAGAGAGTTTCTACTTTTATCAGTGTTTTCCATTTTAGGATACTTGTCGTATTAGATAAGCTTCCAATCACCACTTTCCCTTCGAATGGCTAATTTAGATCTAGGGGCTTGAGCCATAAGACCCTTTAAATCGGAAATCCAAACCCTCTGCCTAGAATCTCATAGAAACCATTCGTCATGAAAGTTCGAAGATCTATACATCTCTAATACATATCCCAAAATGTTTTTATGTTACAATATAAGTAGTAGGTTATAGGTGCTAGTAATAGTAATAGTGTATACATGTTATTTATTTTATTTTTAATTGCATATAATTTATAACATTATTTACATATTTCAGTAAAAATAATAACCGAAGTAAAAAGTAAAAAGTAAAAAGTAAAAAGTGAAAAGTAAAAAAAAGAAAAAGTAAGAAAAGAATACTTACTAGTAGTAATTCTTCAAAGAGAGAATGAGAGAAATTTTGGTGTGAGTTTCAATGAGAAATGAGGGGTATTTATACTTGAAAAAATTAGGTAAAAAGAATAAAATAATTAAAAGAAAAAGAAATATTTAATTCTTAATGGGATTTTAAAATTAAAAAGTATTAAATGTTAGGTCATGGGATAATGCACAAAATAAAATAATAAAAGTAATTTTTCCATTAAAATTTTTAATTAAAAAGTAATTTATTTATTTATTTTTTATTTTTTATTTATTTTAAGGATTTTTTTTATGTAAATAAACAAATTTATTTAATGTTTTTCCAAGAATATTTGTCAATAATATTTTATTTTTATTTTTTTATTTTTGTTTTATTTAATTAATAAATATAAATTTTGCATAAAAATAATAAATAATTCGGTATTTTATATTTTTAATAATAATTATGATTTTAATTATTAAACTATAGTTTTAGTAAGTTTGTAAATATTATTACATTTATATATAATTGGATTTATTATATAGTTAAATATATAATACATTAACTAAATAATAAAAGTGATACAAAGTTTATATACTTAGTTAAATTATGTCAAATTATATAAATTAATAATATATTATTTATTTAAGCGTACATTGTTGACTAAAAATTACTATTCGGTCAATATTTAATTGTATATAACAACCCTTAATACATATAGTCAGACATATAACCCTGGGGTTAATTCAGTAATTTAGAAGTCAAAAAGTGAGGGTTGTTACAGGTTGATTCTCGAACCTATAACAATATATACATATATATCAAAGTATGTTCAAAATATATTTACAACACTTTTAATATATTTTGATGTTTTAAGTTTCTTAAGTCAGCTGTCCTCGTTAGTAACCTACAACTAGTTGTCCACAGTTAGATGTACAGAAATAAATCAATAAATATTATCTTGTATCAATCCACGACCCAGTGTATACGTATCTCAGTATTGATCACAACTCAAACTATATATATTTTGGAATCAACCTCAACCCTGTATAGCTAACTCCAACATTCACATATAGAGTGTCTATGGTTGTTCCGAAATATATATAGATGTGTCGACATGATAGGTCGAAACATTGTATACGTGTCTATGGTATCTCAAGATTACATAATATACAATACAAGTTGATTAAGTTATGGTTGGAATAGATTTGTTACCAATTTTCACGTAGCTAAAATGAGAAAAATTATCCAATCTTGTTTTACCCATAACTTCTTCATTTTAAATCCGTTTTGAGTGAATCAAATTGCTATGGTTTCATATTGAACTCTATTTTATGAATCTAAACAGAAAAAGTATAGGTTTATAGTCAGAAAAATAAGTTACAAGTCGTTTTTGTAAAGGTAGTCATTTCAGTCGAAAGAACGACGTCTAGATGACCATTTTAGAAAACATTCTTCCACTTTGAGTTTAACCATAATTTTTAGATATAGTTTCATGTTCATAATAAAAATTATTTTCTCAGAATAATAACTTTTAAATCAAAGTTTATCATAGTTTTTAATTAACTAACCCAAAACAGCCCGCGGTGTTACTACGACGGCGTAAATCCGGTTTTACGGTGTTTTTCGTGTTTCCAGGTTTTAAATCATTAAGTTAGCATATCATATAGATATAGAACATGTGTTTAGTTGATTTTAAAAGTCAAGTTAGAAGGATTAACTTTTGTTTGCGAACAAGTTTAGAATTAACTAAACTATGTTCTAGTGATTACAAGTTTAAACCTTCGAATAAGATAGCTTTATATGTATGAATCGAATGATGTTATGAACATCATTACTACCTTAAGTTCCTTGGATAAACCTACTGGAAAAGAGAAAATGGATCTAGCTTCAACGGATCCTTGGATGGCTCGAAGTTCTTGAAGCAGAATCATGACACGAAAACAAGTTCAAGTAAGATCATCACTTGAAATAAGATTGTTATAGTTATAGAAATTGAACCAAAGTTTGAATATGATTATTACCTTGTATTAGAATGATAACCTACTGTAAGAAACAAAGATTTCTTAAGGTTGGATGATCACCTTACAAGATTGGAAGTGAGCTAGCAAACTTGAAAGTATTCTTGATTTTATGTAAATAGAACTTGTAGAATTTATGAAGAACACTTAGAACTTGAAGATAGAACTTGAGAGAGATCAATTAGATGAAGAAAATTGAAGAATGAAAATGTTTGTAGGTGTTTTTGGTCGTTGGTGTATGGATTAGATATAAAGGATATGTAATTTTGTTTTCATGTAAATAAGTCATGAATGATTACTCATATTTTTGTAATTTTATGAGATATTTCATGCTAGTTGCCAAATGATGGTTCCCACATGTGTTAGGTGACTCACATGGGCTGCTAAGAGCTGATCATTGGAGTGTATATACCAATAGTACATACATCTAAAAGCTGTGTATTGTACGAGTACGAATACGGGTGCATACGAGTAGAATTGTTGATGAAACTAAACGAGGATGTAATTGTAAGCATTTTTGTTAAGTAGAAGTATTTTGATAAGTGTATTGAAGTCTTTCAAAAGTGTATAAATACATATTAAAACACTACATGTATATACATTTTAACTGAGTCGTTAAGTCATCGTTAGTCGTTACATGTAAGTGTTGTTTTGAAACCTTTAGGTTAACGATGTTGTTAAATGTTGTTAACCCAATATTTATAATATCAAATGAGATTTTAAATTATTATATTATCATGATATTATCATGTATGAATATCTCTTAATATGATATATATACATTAAATGTCTTTACAACGATAATCGTTACATATATGTCTCGTTTAAAAATCATTAAGTTAGTAGTCTTGTTTTTACATATGTAGTTCATTGTTAATATACTTAATGATATGTTTACTTATCATAGTATCATGTTAACTATATATATATCCATATATATGTCATCATATAGTTTTTACAAGTTTTAACGTTCGTGAATCACCGGTCAACTTGGGTGGTCAATTGTCTATATGAAACATATTTCAATTAATCAAGTCTTAACAAGTTTGATTGCTTAACATGTTGGAAACATTTAATCATGTAAATATCAATCTCAATTAATATATATAAACATGAAAAAGTTCGGGTCACTACAGTACCTACCCGTTAAATAAATTTCGTCCCGAAATTTTAAGCTGTTGAAGGTGTTGACGAATCTTCTGGAAATAGATGCGGGTATTTCTTCTTCATCTGATCTTCATGCTCCCAGGTGAACTCGGGTCCTCTACGAGCATTCTATCGAACCTTAACAATTGGTATCTTGTTTTGCTTAAGTCTTTTAACCCCACGATCCATTATTTCGACGGGTTCTTCGATGAATTGAAGTTTTTCGTTGATTTGGATTTCATCTAACGGAATAGTGAGATCTTCTTTAGCAAAACATTTCTTCAAATTCGAGACGTGGAAAGTGTTATGTACAGCCGCGAGTTGTTGAGGTAACTCAAGTCGGTAAGCTACTGGTCCGACACGATCAATAATCTTGAATGGTCCAATATACCATGGATTTAATTTCCCTCGTTTACCAAATCGAACAAAGCCTTTCCAAGGTGCAACTTTAAGCATGACCATCTCTCCAATTTCAAATTCTATATCTTTTCTTTTAATGTCAGCGTAGCTCTTTTGTCGACTTTGGGCGGTTTTCAACCGTTGTTGAATTTAGATGATCTTCTCGGTAGTTTCTTGTATAATCTCCGGACCCGTAATCTGTCTATCCCCCACTTCACTCCAATAAATCGGAGACCTGCACTTTCTACCATAAAGTGCTTCAAACGGCGCCATCTCAATGCTTGAATGGTAGCTGTTGTTGTAGGAAAATTCTGCTAACGGTAGATGTCGATCCCAACTGTTTCCGAAATCAATAACACATGCTCGTAGCATGTCTTCAAGCGTTTGTATCGTCCTTTCGCTCTGCCCATCAGTTTGTGGATGATAGGCAGTACTCATGTCTAGACGAGTTCCTAATGCTTGCTGTAATGTCTGCCAGAATCTTGAAATAAATCTGCCATCCGTATCAGAGATAATAGAGATTGGTATTCCATGTCTGGAGACGACTTCCTTCAAATACAGTCGTGCTAACTTCTCCATCTTGTCATCTTCTCTTATTGGCAGGAAGTGTGCTGATTTGGTGAGACGATCAACTATTACCCAAATAGTATCAAAACCACTTGCAGTCCTTGGCAATTTAGTGATGAAATCCATGGTAATGTTTTCCCATTTGCATTCCAGGATTTTGGGTTGTTGAATGGATTCTCTGTCCTTCCTGCTCAAGGCATCGGCTACCACATTTGCCTTCCCCGGGTGGTAACGAATCTCAAAGTCGTAATCATTCAATAATTCAATCCACCTACGCTGCCTCATATTCAGTTGTTTCTGATTAAATATGTGTTGAAGAGTTTTGTGGTCGGTATATATAATAATTTTAACCTCATATAAGTAGTGCCTCCAAGTCTTTAATGCAAAAACAAGCGTTCCTAATTCCAAATCATGCGTCGTATAATTTTGTTCGTGAATCTTCAATTGTCTAGACGCATAAGCAATCACCTTCGTTCGTTGCATTAATACACAACCGAGACCTTGCTTTGATGCGTCACAATAAATCACAAAATCATCATTCCCTTCAGGCAATGACAATATAGGTACCGTAGTTAGCTTTTTCTTCAATAACTGAAACGCTTTCTCTTGTTCATCATTCCATTCAAATTTCTTCCCTTTATGCGTTAATGCAGTCAAGGGTTTTGCTATTCTGGAAAAGTCTTGGATGAACCTTCTGTAGTAACCAGCTAGTCCTAAAAACTGGCGTATGTATTTCGGAGTTTTCAGAGTTTCCCACTTTTCAACAGTTTCTATCTTTGCCGGATCCACCTTAATACCTTCTTTGTTCACTATGTGACCGAGGAATTGAACTTCTTCCAACCAAAATTCACACTTTGAAAACTTAGCGTACAATTCTTCCTTCCTCAATACTTCTAACACCTTTCTCAAATGTTCACCGTGTTCTTGGTCATTCTTTGAGTAAATAAGTATGTCATTAATGAAAACAATGACAAACTTGTCAAGGTATGGTCCACACACTCGGTTCATAAGGTCCATGAACACAGCTGGTGCATTAGTTAAACCAAACGGCATGACCAAAAACTCGTAATGACCGTAACGTGTTCTGAAAGCAGTCTTTGGAATATCATCTTCTTTCACCCGCATTTGATGATACCCGGAACGTAAGTCAATCTTTGAATAAACAGACGAGCCTTGTAGTTGATCAAATAAGTCGTCGATTCTCTGTAGTGGGTAGCGGTTATTGATGGTAAGTTTGTTCAACTCTCGGTAGTCGATACACAACCTGAATGTACCATCTTTCTTCTTGACAAACAAAACAGGAGCTCCCCACGGTGATGTGCTTGGTCGAATGAAACCACGCTCTAAAAGTTCTTGTAATTGGCTTTTCAGTTCTTTCATCTCGCTGGGTGCGAGTCTGTAAGGAGCACGAGCTATTGGTGCAGCTCCTGGTACAAGATCTATTCGAAATTCAACGGATCGATGTGGGGGTAATCCCGGTAATTCTTTCGGAAATACATCAGGAAATTCTTTTGCAATGGGAACATCATTGATGCTCTTTTCTTCAGTTTGTACTTTCTCGACGTGTGCTAGAACAGCATAGCAACCTTTTCTTATTAGTTTTTATGCCTTCAAATTACTAATAAGATGTAGCTTCGTGTTGCCCTTTTCTCCGTACACCATTAAGGGTTTTCCTTTTTCTCGTATAATGCGAATTGAATTTTTGTAACAAACGATCTCTGCTTTCACTTCTTTCAACCAGTCCATACCGATTATCACATCAAAACTCCCTAACTCTACTGGTATCAAATCAATCTTAAATGTTTCGCTAACCAGTTTATTTCTCGATTCCGACATATATTATCTGCTAAAATTAATTTACCATTTGCTAATTCGAGTAAAAATTTACTATCCAAAGGCGTCAATGGACAACTTAATTTAGCACAAAAATCTCTACTCATATAGCTTCTATCCACACCCGAATCAAATAAAACGTAAGCAGATTTATTGTCAATAAGAAACGTACCCGTAACAAGCTCCGGGTCTTCCTGTGCCTCTGCCGCATTAATATTGAAAACTCTTCCGCGGCCTTGTCCATTCGTGTTCTCCTGGTCCGGGCAATTTCTAATAATGTGGCCCAGTTTTCCACATTTATAACAAACTACATTGGCATAACTTGCTCTGACACTACTTGCTCCGCCATTACTCGTTCCGACACCATTTGTTCCTTTCGTTCTATTAACCCCTGGTCCGTAGACCTCACACTTCGCCGCGCTATGACCATTTCTTTTACACTTGTTGCAAAATTTGGTGCAGAACCCCGAGTGATACTTTTCACACCTTTGGCATAGCTGCTTCTGATTGTTGTTGTTGTTGTTGTTGCGGTTATTATTGTTGTTGGGATGATTGTTGTAGTTGCTGTTGTTGTTGTTGTTGTTGTTGTTGTTGTTGTTGTTGTTGTTGTTGTTGTTGTTGTTGTTGTTGTTGTTGTTGTTGTTGTTGTTGTTGTTGTTGTTGTTGTTGTTGTTGTTGTTGTTGTTGTTGTTGTTGTTGTTGGGCCGTTTGTTGTAGTTGCGATTGATGTTGCGATTGTTGGGATAATTGTTGCGATTATTGTTGTAATTGCTGTTGTTGTTGTATTGGTGATTCTTATCACCGTTTTTCTCCCACTTTCTTTTGACTTGCTTCACATTGGCCTCTTCAGCAGTCTGTTCTTTAATTCTTTCTTCAATCTGGTTCACTAGTTTGTGAGCCATTCTACATGCCTGTTGTATGGAGGCGAGCTCGTGTGAACTTATATCTTCTTGGATTCTTTCCGGTATTCCTTTCACAAATGCGTTGATCTTCTCTTCCTCATCTTCGAATGCTCCCGGACACAATAGGCACAATTCTGTGAATCGTCTTTCGTACGTGGTAATATCAAATCCTTGGGTTCGTAACCCTCTAAGTTCTGTCTTGAGCTTATTGACCTCGGTTCTGGGACGGTACTTCTCGTTCATCAAGTGCTTGAATGCTGACCACGGTAGTGCGTACGCATCGTCTTGTCCCACTTGCTCTAGATAGGTATTCCACCATGTTAACGCAGAACCTGTGAAGGTATGCGTAGCGTACTTCACTTTGTCCTCTTCAGTACACTTACTTATGGCAAACACCGATTCGACCTTCTCGGTCCACCGTTTCAATCCGATCGGTCCTTCGGTTCCATCAAATTCCAAAGGTTTGCAGGCAGTGAATTCTTTGTAGGTGCATCCTACACGATTTCCTGTACTGCTAGATCCAAGGTTATTGTTGGTATGTAGCGCAGCCTGTACTGCGGCTATGTTTGAAGCTAGAAAAGTATGGAATTCCTCTTCATTCATATTCACGGTGTGTCGAGTAGTCGGTGCCATTTCCTTCAAAATAGTCAAATGGAACAAGTTAATCATACAGAATATTAAGAGTAGTTAATAGTATTTCGTAGCATAATATGAACTCATTTATAAAAGCGTTTTCTTCATATTAGCGTTTTATAAGTTTAAATTCGGGTAGTACCTACCCGTTAAGTTCATACTTAGTAGCTAATATACAATTCAACTACTACAATTCTATATGAAAAACTGATTATAATAATATTTCGCATTCAAACTTTTACACAATATTTTACAAACTTACAATACCGCTTATTTTACATATAGCATGAAATATAGCACACAATAAATTTGATACAAGATGGTTGTGAAGATAATTCTAGCTAGTACACAAGTCGTTCAGCAAAGGCAATAAAGACACGTAATTCATACGTCCAGAAACAAGTCATGCATTCTAGTTTTACTAGGATTACTTCCCATCCTTGGTCTTGTGGAACATAACCGTTATGGCCGTTGATAAGACAGCGTGTTGTAACGTCGTCAAAGGGACGAGGGTTACGTAATGTCCAACAGTCCCGTAACAATCTAAAACCTCATTTCTTACCCCAATTACCGACTCCGTCACTTGTAGGAACGTTTTGTTTAATAGTTGTAGCCCGATGTTCTTGTTCTCACTTTGGTGAGAAGTGAACATTACTAATCCGTAAGCATAACATGCTTCTTTATGTTGCATGTTAGCAGCTTTTTCTAAATCACGAAGTCCAATATTCGGATATATTGAGTCAAAATAATTTCTTAACCCATTGCGTAAAATAGCATTTGGGTTCCCCGCAATATATGCGTCAAAGTAAACACATCGTAACTTATGGATTTCCCAATGTGATATCCCCCATCTTTCGAACGAAAGCCTTTTATAAACCAAGGCATTCTTGGAACGTTCATCGAATGTCTTACAAACTGATCTCGCCTTAAATAGTTGTGCCGAAGAATTCTGATCGACTCTAGACAAGATTTCATCAATCATGTCTCCGGGTAGGTCTCTTAAAATATTGGGTTGTCTATCCATTTTGTGTTTTTATACTGTAAAATAGACAAGAGTTAGATTCATAAAAAAAAATACTTATTAATACAAGCAATCTTTACATATATCATAAAGCATAAGCACACTATATTACATATATTACACCACACGAATACAACTATCTTATTCTGACTCGCTTGTTTCTTCTTCTTCGGTTTTGGTTCGTTTTGCCAAGTTTCTAGGGATATATGATGTTCCCCTAATACGAGCCGTCGTTTTCCACATTGGTTTAGAAAAACCTGGTGGTTTAGAGGTTCCCGGGTCATTGTTACAACTTAAGGACTTCGGGGGTTTACGATACATATAAAGTTCATCGGGGTTGGAATTAGATTTCTCTATTTTTATGCCCTTTCCCTTATTATTTTCTTTTGTCTTTTTAAATTCAGTTGGGGTAATTTCTATAACATCATCGGAATTCTCGTCGGAATCCGATTCATCGGAGAATTGGTAATCCTCCCAATATTTTGCTTCCTTGGCGGAAACACCATTGACCATAATTAACCTTGGTCGGTTGGTTGAGGATTTTCTTTTACTTAACCGTTTTATTATTTCCCCCACCGGTTCTATTTCTTCATCCGGTTCCGATTCTTCTTCTGGTTCCGATTCTTCTTTCGGTTCCGACTCTTCTTCCGGTTCCTCTTAGGGAACTTGTGAATCAGTCCACGAATCATTTCAATTTACATTTGACTCTTCATTATTATTAGGTGAGTCAATGAGACTTGTTCTAGAGGTAGACATCTATCACATAATATCAAACGCGTTAAGAGATTAATATATCACATAATATTCACATGTTAAAAATATATAGTTTCCAACAAAATTTGTTAAGCAATCATTTTTCAAGTAAACACGGTCGAAGTCCAGACTCACTAATGCATCCTAAAAAACTCGATAAGACACACTAATGCAAAATTCTGGTTCTCTAAGACCAACGCTCGGATACCAACTGAAATGTCCCGTTCTTATTGATTAAAAACGTTCCATATTAATTGATTTCGTTGCGAGGTTTTGACCTCTATATGAGACGTTTTTCAAAGACTGCATTCATTTTAAAACAAACCATAACCTTTATTTCATCAATAAAGGTTTAAAAAGCTTTACGTAGATTATCAAATAATGATAATCTAAAATATACTGTTTACACACGACCATTACATAATGGTTTACAATACAAATATGTTACAACAAAATAAGTTTCTTGAATGCAGTTTTTACACAATATCATACAAGCATGGACTCCAAATCTCGTCCTTATTTAAGTATGCGACAGCGGAAGCTCTTAATAATCACCTGAGAATAAACATGCTTAAAACGTCAACAAAAATGTTGGTGAGTTATAGGTTTAACCTATATATATCAAATCATAATAATAGACCACAAGATTTCATATTTCAATACACATCCCATACATAGAGATAAAAGTCATTCATATGGTGAACACCTGGTAACCGACATTAACAAGATGCATATATAAGAATATCTCCATCATTCCGGGACACCCTTCGGATATGATATAAATTTCGAAGTACTAAAGCATCCGGTACTTTGGATGGGTTTTGTTAGGCCCAATAGATCTATCTTTAGGATTCGCATCAATTAGGGTGTCTGTTCCCTAATTCTTAGATTACCAGACTTAATAAAAAGGGGCATATTCAATTTCGATAATTCAACCATAGAATGTAGTTTCACGTACTTGTGTCTATATTGTAAATCATTTATAACACCTGCATGTATTCTCATCCCAAAAATATTAGATTTTAAAAGTGGGACTATAACTCTCTTTCACAGATTTTTACTTCGTCGGGAAGTAAGACTTGGACACTGGTTGATTCACGAACCTATAACAATATATACATATATATCAAAGTATGTTCAAAATATATTTACAACACTTTTAATATATTTTGATGTTTTAAGTTTATTAAGTCAGCTGTCCTCGTTAGTAACCTACAACTAGTTGTCCACAGTTAGATGTACAGAACTAAATCGATAAATATTATCTTGAATCAATCCACGACCCAGTGTATACGTATCTCAGTATTAATCACAACTCAAACTATATATATTTTGGAATCAACCTCAACCCTGTATAGCTAACTCCAACATTCACATATAGAGTGTCTATGGTTGTTCCGAAATATATATAGATGTGTCGACATGATAGGTCGAAACATTGTATACGTGTCTATGGTATCTCAAGATTACATAATATACAATACAAGTTGATTAAGTTATGGTTGGAATAGATTTGTTACCAATTTTCACGTAGCTAAAATGAGAAAAATTATCCAATCTTGTTTTACCCATAACTTCTTCATTTTAAATCCGTTTTGAGTGAATCAAATTGATATGGTTTCATATTGAACTCTATTTTATGAATCTAAACAGAAAAAGTATAGGTTTATAGTCGGAAAAATAAGTTACAAGTCATTTTTGTAAAGGTAGTCATTTCAGTCGAAAGAACGACGTCTAGATGACCATTTTAGAAAACATACTTCCAATTTGAGTTTAACCATAATTTTTGGATATAGTTTCATGTTCACAATAAAAATCATTTTCTCAGAATAACAACTTTTAAATCAAAGTTTATCATAGTTTTTAATTAACTAACCCAAAACAGCCCGCGGTGTTACTACGACGGCGTAAATCCGGTTTTACGGTGTTTTTCGTGTTTCCAGGTTTTAAATCATTAAGTTAGCATATCATATAGATATAGAACATGTGTTTAGTTGATTTTAAAAATCAAGTTAGAAGGATTAACTTTTGTTTGCGAACAAGTTTAGAATTAACTAAACTATGTTCTAGTGATTACAAGTTTAAACCTTAAAATAAGATAGCTTTATATGTATGAATCGAATGATGTTATGAACATCATTACTACCTTAAGTTCCTTGGATAAACCTACTGGAAAATAGAAAAATGGATCTAGCTTCAACGGATCCTTGGATGGCTCGAAGTTCTTGAAGCAGAATCATGACACGAAAACAAGTTCAAGTAAGATCATCACTTGAAATAAGATTGTTATAGTTATAGAAATTGAACCAAAGTTTGAATATGATTATTACCTTGTATTAGAATGATAACCTACTGTAAGAAACAAAGATTTCTTGAGGTTGGATGATCACCTTACAAGATTGGAAGTGAGCTAGCAAACTTGAAAGTATTCTTGATTTTATGTAACTAGAACTTGTAGAATTTATGAAGAACACTTAGAACTTGAAGATAGAACTTGAGAGAGATCAATTAGATGAAGAAAATTGAAGAATGAAAGTGTTTGTAGGTGTTTTTGGTCGTTGGTGTATGGATTAGATATAAAGGATATGTAATTTTGTTTTCATGTAAATAAGTCATGAATGATTACTCATATTTTTGTAATTTTATGAGATATTTCATGCTAGTTGCCAAATGATAGTTCCCACATGTGTTAGGTGACTCACATGGGCTGCTAAGAGCTGATCATTGGAGTGTATATACCAATAGTACATACATCTAAAAGCTGTGTATTGTACGAGTACGAATACGGGTGCATACTAGTAGAATTGTTGATGAAACTAAACGAGGATGTAATTGTAAGCATTTTTGTTAAGTAGAAGTATTTTGATAAGTGTATTGAAGTCTTTCAAAAGTGTATAAATACATATTAAAACACTACATGTATATACATTTTAACTGAGTCGTTAAGTCATCGTTAGTCGTTACATGTAAGTGTTGTTTTGAAACCTTTAGGTTAACGATCTTGTTAAATGTTGTTAACCCAATGTTTATAATATCAAATGAGATTTTAAATTATTATATTATCATGATATTATCATGTATGAATATCTCTTAATATGATATATATACATTAAATGTCTTTACAACGATAATCGTTACATATATGTCTCGTTTAAAAATCATTAAGTTAGTAGTCTTGTTTTTACATATGTAGTTCATTGTTAATATACTTAATGATATGTTTACTTATCATAGTATCATGTTAACTATATATATATCCATATATATGTCATCATATAGTTTTTACAAGTTTTAACGTTCGTGAATCACCGGTCAACTTGGGTGGTCAATTGTCTATATAAAACATATTTCAATTAATCAAGTCTTAACAAGTTTAATTGCTTAACATGTTGGAAACATTTAATCATGTAAATATCAATCTCAATTAATATATATAAACATGGAAAAGTTCGGGTCACTACAGAATCGTTACCTGAAGGGGCGATTGATACATGGGACGTTTTAGTTGAAAAATTTCTTAAACAATTCTTTCCTGCATCTAAAGCCGTAAGACTTCAAGGAGAAATTGTTACGTTCACACAAAAACCGAATGAAACTCTATATGAGGCATGGACAAGATTTGGAAAGTTATTAAGAGGATGTCCGCAACATGGTTTAGACACCTGTCAAATAGTACAAATATTCTACCAAGGATGCGACATCACTACAAGGAAAGACATCGATATAGCAGCTGGTGGTTCCATTATGAAGAAAACAGAAACTGATGCTTATAAAATTATTGATAACACTGCTTCCCACTCACATGAGTGGCACCAAGAAAAAGATATTTGTTAGATCATCTCAAGCAGCTAGAGCCGATTCTAGCCATGACTTAGATTCCATTTCTGCAAAGATAGATGCTGTCGAGAGACGAATGGAAAAGATGACTAAAGATATCCACTCAATACGAATTAGTTGTGAGCAGTGTGGAGGACCACATTTGACAAAAGATTGTCTTAGTATTGAACTAACAATGGAACAAAGAGAGAATGTTTCATATCTAAATCAAAGGCCTGGAAATAATTATCAGAATAATTATCAACCGCCAAGACCGATCTACAATCAAAACCAGAATTATAATCGAAATATTCCATACAACAACCAACAAGGTCCTAGCAATCAACAAGTATCCAATAATACTTACAACCAGCAAAGACCTAATTTTCAAAACAAACCACCACAACCCGATGATAAAAAGCCGAATTTAGAAGATATGATGACAAAGCTAGTTGAAACTCAAACGCAATTTTTCACATCTCAGAAATAAACTAATGAACAAAATGCTCAAGCATTTAGAAATCAACAAGCTTCTATTCAAAATTTGGAACAAGAAGTAAGTAACCTAGCAAGGTTAATAGGTGAAAGAAAACCGAGAAGTTTACCTAGTGATACAAATGCTAACCCCCGGAATG
Source organism: Rutidosis leptorrhynchoides (assembly GCF_046630445.1). Classification (NCBI taxonomy): domain Eukaryota; kingdom Viridiplantae; phylum Streptophyta; class Magnoliopsida; order Asterales; family Asteraceae; genus Rutidosis; species Rutidosis leptorrhynchoides. The sequence continues at coordinate 77,570,829 of NC_092338.1, read as the reverse complement.
AAACAGCTAAAGCCATTACCACAAGAAGTGGTACAACACTTAAACCACCTGAAATACCTGTAACTTCTGATGAAGCTATTCCAACTCCACAAGAACCACAACCTGATCAAGATAAGGAAAAAGAACCGGTAGTTGAAAAGGTTAATGAAGATAACATAGTTAAGGCTAAACCTTATGTTAAACCATACCAACCACCACTTCCTTACCCAAGTAAAATGAAAAAAGAAAAACTTGAAGCCGAGCAATCCAAATTATTGGATATGCTTAAACAGATAAATGTAAATCTTCCTTTCATTGATGTGATTTCAGGAATGCCTAGATATGCTAAATTATTGAAAGATCTAATCACGAATAGAAAGAAAATGGAAGAACTCTCGGCTGTTACTATGAATGCTAATTGTTCTGCAGTACTGTTGAATAAGATACCAGAAAAATTATCTGATCCAGGAAGTTTCACAATTCCATGTTTTCTGGGTAGTCTTAGTTCAATAGAAGCATTAGCAGACTTAGGTGCTAGTATAAATTTAATGTCGTATTCACTATACACTAAACTAGACCTTGGAGAATTGAAATCAACCAGAATAAGTATACAACTAGCCGATCGATCAATAAAATATCCTAGAGGGATAATGGAGAACATGCTAGTTAAAGTTGGTACTTTAGTATTTCCAGTAGATTTTGTTGTTCTGGACATGGAAGAAGATTCTCAAGTTCCTCTCATATTAGGAAGACAATTCTTAAACACGGCTAAAGCAATGATAGACGTGTTTGGTAAAAAATTGACCCTAAGTATAGAGGACGAGAGTGTTACCTTTTCAGTTGATAGAGCAATGCAACAACCGCAATCTGCAGATGATACATGTTATTATATTCAAACTATAGATTCACATGCAGAATTGTTAGAAGAATTTCCAGAATTACAAGGAACAGGAGAATGTTCTTTAGGAGAAGGAACTGAACCAATTGATGAAGCTGAAATGTTAGCTATACTAATAGCTAATGGATATGAACCAACAACAGAAGAAATTCAAATGCTAAAAGAAGAAGACAGATATCGATATAAATCATCGATAGAAGAACCACCGACATTAGAGTTAAAGCCACTTCCAAACCATTTGGAATACGCTTATTTACATGGTGAATCTGAATTACCTGTAATAATATCGTCTTCTCTTACTGAAAATGAAAAATCACAACTCATTTCTGTGTTGAAAGCTCATAAACCAGCTATTGCATGGAAGATTCATGATATTAAAGGAATAAGTCCTTCGTATTGCACACATAAAATCCTTATGGAAGAAGGTTATAAAACATATGTGCAACGACAATGAAGACTAAATCCTAATATGCAAGATGTTGTTAAAAAAGAAATAATTAAACTGCTAGATGCAGGTTTAATTTATCCAATTTCTGATAGTCCATGGGTAAGCCCAGTTCAATGCGTGCCTAAGAAGGGTGGCATAACTGTCATTACAAATGAGAAAAATGAGCTTATTCCTACTAGGACTGTAACATGATGGCGTGTATGTATTGATTATAGAAAATTAAATGACGCCACCAGAAAAGATCACTTTCCGTTACCTTTTATTGATCAAATGTTGGAAAGATTAGCCGGAGATAGTTACTATTGTTTTCTTGATGGTTTTTCGGGATATTTTCAAATTCCAATAGCACCCGAAGATCAAGAGAAAACCACATTCACGTGCCCTTATGGTACTTTTGCTTACCAACGCATGCCATTTGGACTTTGCAATGCCCCTGCAACCTTTCAAAGGTGCATGATGGCGATTTTTCACGACATGATAGAAGAATGCATGGAAGTTTTCATGGATGACTTTTCAGTCTTCGGTGATACTTTTGAATCATGTCTAGTTAATCTGGAACGAATGCTTATTAGATGCAAACAATCAAATCTAGAACTTAATTGGGAGAAATGCCATTTCATGGTTAAAGAAGGCATCGTTCTTGGTCATAAAATTTCAAAGGAAGGAATTGAAGTGGATAGAGCTAAAGTAGATGTAATTGCTAAACTTCCACATCCCACCAATGTTAGAGGAGTTCGGAGTTTTCTAGGGCATGCCGGTTTTTACCGACGTTTCATAAAAGATTTTTCTAAAATTGCCACTCCTATGAATAAACTCCTAGAAAAAGATGCTCCATTCATCTTTTCAGATGAATGCATCAAATCTTTTAATATTCTTAAAGAGAAACTCACTAATGCGCCGATCATGATAACACCAAATTGGAATCTACCGTTTGAACTTATGTGCGATGCAAGTGATTTTGCAATGGGAGCCGTTTTAGGACAAAGGATTGAAAAACGATTTCAACCTATATATTATGCTAGTAAGACGTTACAAGGAGCACAAACGAATTACACAACTACTGAAAAAGAACTCCTTGCTATTGTCTTTGCTTTTGACAAATTTTGTTCATATCTCGTTCTAGCAAAAACGGTGGTCTATACCGACCATTCTGCTCTTAGATACCTATTTTCGAAACAAGATGCCAAACCAAGATTAATCCGTTGGATCTTACTCTTACAAGAGTATGATATTGAAATCCGAGATAAAAGAGGAGCAGAAAATCTCGCCGCTGATCATCTTTCTCGTCTTGAAAATCCCGAATTAGAAGTTCTAAATGAATCGGCCATACAAGACAACTTTTCTGATGAATATCTATTGAAGATAGATTATAATGAAATTCCATGGTTTGCAGACTATGCAAACTACTTAGTATGTGGATTCCTTGAAAAAGGATTATCGTACCAAAAACAAAAGAAATTCTTCAGTGATATAAAACACTATTTCTGGGAAGATCCACATCTGTTTAAAAGTTGTCCAGATGGAATAATACGCCGATGTGTATTCGGAGATGAAGCTAGTAAAATTTTAAACCATTGTCACACAGGACCAACAGGAGGGCACTATGGGCCTCAACTAACAGCAAGAAAAGTTTATGATGCTGGATTCTATTGGCCTACAATTTACAAAGACGCACACCTTCTTTGCAAATCCTGTGATGTGAAATGTCCCTTTCTTATTGATTAAAAACGTTCCATATTAATTGATTTCGTTGCGAGGTTTTGACCTCTATATGAGACGTTTTTCAAAGACTGCATTCATTTTAAAACAAACCATAACCTTTATTTCATCAATAAAGGTTTAAAAAGCTTTACGTAGATTATCAAATAATGATAATCTAAAATATCCTGTTTACACACGACCATTACATAATGGTTTACAATACAAATATGTTACAACAAAATAAGTTTCTTGAATGCAGTTTTTATACAATATCATACAAGCATGGACTCCAAATCTCGTCCTTATTTAAGTATGCGACAGCGGAAGCTCTTAATAATCACCTGAGAATAAACATGCTTAAAACGTCAACAAAAATGTTGGTGAGTTATAGGTTTAACCTATATATATCAAATCATAATAATAGACCACAAGATTTCATATTTCAATACACATCCCATACATAGAGATAAAAGTCATTCATATGGTGAACACCTGGTAACCGACATTAACAAGATGCATATATAAGAATATCCCCATCATTCCGGGATACCCTTCGGATATGATATAAATTTCGAAGTACTAAAGCATCCGGTACTTTGGATGGGGTTTGTTAGGCCCAATAGATCTATCTTTAGGATTCGCGTCAATTAGGGTGTCTGTTCCCTAATTCTTAGATTACCAGACTTAATAAAAAGGGGCATATTCGATTTCGATAATTCAACCATAGAATGTAGTTTCACGTACTTGTGTCTATTTTGTAAATCATTTATAAAACCTGCATGTATTCTCATCCCAAAAATATTAGATTTTAAAAGTGGGACTATAACTCACTTTCACAGATTTTTACTTCGTCGGGAAGTAAGACTTGGCCACTGGTTGATTCACGAACCTATAACAATATATACATATATATCAAAGTATGTTCAAAATATATTTGCAACACTTTTAATATATTTTGATGTTTTAAGTTTATTAAGTCAGCTGTCCTCGTTAGTAACCTACAACTAGTTGTCCACAGTTAGATGTACAGAAATAAATCGATAAATATTATCTTGAATCAATCCACATCCCAGTGTATACGTATCTCAGTATTGATCACAACTCAAACTATATATATTTTGGAATCAACCTCAACCCTGTATAGCTAACTCCAACATTCACATATAGAGTGTCTATGGTTGTTCCGAAATATATATAGATGTGTCGACATGATAGGTCGAAACATTGTATACGTGTCTATGGTATCTCAAGATTACATAATATACAATACAAGTTGATTAAGTTATGGTTGGAATAGATTTGTTACCAATTTTCACGTAGCTAAAATGAGAAAAATTATCCAATCTTGTTTTACCCATAACTTCTTCATTTTAAATCCGTTTTGAGTGAATAAAATTGCTATGGTTTCATATTGAACTCTATTTTATGAATCTAAACAGAAAAAGTATAGGTTTATAGTCAGAAAAATAAGTTACAAGTCATTTTTGTAAAGGTAGTCATTTCAGTCGAAAGAACGACGTCTAGATGACCATTTTAGAAAACATACTTCCACTTTGAGTTTAACCATAATTTTTGGATATAGTTTCATGTTCATAATAAAAATTATTTTCTCAGAATAACAACTTTTAAATCAAAGTTTATCATAGTTTTTAATTAACTAACCCAAAACAGCCCGCGGTGTTACTACGACGGCGTAAATCCGGTTTTACGGTATTTTTCTTGTTTCCAGGTTTTAAATCATTAAGTTAGCATATCATATAGATATAGAACATGTGTTTAGTTGATTTTAAAAGTCAAGTTAGAAGGATTAACTTTTGTTTGCGAACAGGTTTAGAATTAACTAAACTATGTTCTAGTGATTACAAGTTTAAACCTTCGAATAAGATAGCTTTATATGTATGAATTGAATGATGTTATGAACATCATTACTACCTTAAGGTCCTTGGATAAACCTACTGGAAGAGAGAAAAATAGATCTAGCTTCAACGGATCCTTGGATGGCTCGAAGTTCTTGAAGCAGAATCATGACACGAAAACAAGTTCAAGTAAGATCATCACTTGAAATAAGATGTTATAGTTATAGAAATTGAACCAAAGTTTGAATATGATTATTACCTTGTATTAGAATGATAACCTACTGTAAGAAACAAAGATTTCTTGAGGTTGGATGATCACCTTACAAGATTGGAAGTGAGCTAGCAAACTTGAAAGTATTCTTGATTTTATGTAACTAGAACTTGTAGAATATATGAAGAACACTTAGAACTTGAAGATAGAACTTGAGAGAGATCAATTAGATGAAGAAAATTGAAGAATGAAAGTGTTTGTAGGTGTTTTTGGTCATTGGTGTATGGATTAGATATAAAGGATATGTAATTTTGTTTTCATGTAAATAAGTCATGAATGATTACTCATATTTTTGTAATTTTATGAGATATTTCATGCTAGTTGCCAAATGATGGTTCCCACATGTGTTAGGTGACTCACATGGGCTGCTAAGAGCTGATCATTGGAGTGTATATACCAATAGTACATACATCTAAAAGCTGTGTATTGTACGAGTACGAATACGGGTGCATACGAGTAGAATTGTTGATGAAACTGAACGAGGATGTAATTGTAAGCATTGTTGTTAAGTAGAAGTATTTTGATAAGTGTATTGAAGTCTTTCAAAAGTGTATAAATACATATTAAAACACTACATGTATATACATTTTAACTGAGTCGTTAAGTCATCGTTATTCGTTACATGTAAGTGTTGTTTTGAAACCTTTAGGTTAACGATCTTGTTAAATGTTGTTAACCCAATGTTTATAATATCAAATGAGATTTTAAATTATTATATTATCATGATATTATCATGTATGAATATCTCTTAATATGATATATATACATTAAATGTCTTTACAACGATAATCGTTACATATATGTCTCGTTTAAAAATCATTAAGTTAGTAGTCTTGTTTTTACATATGTAGTTCATTGTTAATATACTTAATGATATGTTTACTTATCATAGTATCATGTTAACTATATATATATATATCCATATATATGTCATCATATAGTTTTTACAAGTTTTAACGTTCGTGAATCACCGGTCAACTTGGGTGGTCAATTGTCTATATGAAACATATTTCAATTAATCAAGTCTTAACAAGTTTGATTGCTTAACATGTTGGAAACATTTAATCATGTAAATATCAATCTCAATTAATATATATAAACATGGAAAAGTTCGGGTCACTACATGATGCTTGTCAAAGGGCCGGAAAAATAAGTCAACGTGATGAAATGCCACAAAATGTCATTCAAGTATGTGAAGTATTTGACATTTGGGGTATTGACTTTATGGGTCCATTTCCAAAATCTCATAATAATCTCTATATTCTCGTAGCCATTGATTATGTATCTAAATGGGCGGAAGCACAAGCTCTCCCAACTAACGATGCACGAGTTGTAGTCAACTTTTTAAAACGTCTTTTTGCAAGGTTTGGAACACCGAAAGCTTTAATAAGTGATCGGGGAACTCATTTCTGTAATAATCAACTTGAGAAAGTTCTTAAAAGATATGGAGTAACTCATAAAATCTCCACCGCATATCATCCACAAACAAGTGGACAAGTTGAAAATACCAACCGAGCTTTAAAACGTATTCTAGAAAAAACCGTAGGATCAAATCCGAAGGAATGGTCCATTAAGTTGGAGGATGCACTATTGGCTTTTAGAACAGCCTACAAAACTCCAATTGGAACCACACCTTTTAGACTCGTTTATGGAAAAGCATGTCATCTTCCAGTAGAAATTGAACACAAAGCATTTTGGGCTTTGAAGACATGTAATCTTGATTTACATGAAGCTGGACGTCTACGGTTAAGTCAACTAAACGAATTAGAAGAATTAAGACATGAAGCATACGAAAATTCATTAATCTATAAAGAAAGAACGAAGAAATGGCATGATAAAAGAATCAGAAGTTTAAAAGAATTTAAAGAAGGAGACAGAGTTCTTCTTTTCAATTCACGACTCAAGCTATTTCCTGGAAAATTGAAATCAAGATGGTCTGGACCATTCATAGTCAAAAGAGTTTTCCCATACGGAACGATAGAATTAATAAATTCAAATAGAATTGAATTTAAAGTTAATGGTCACAGAGTTAAACATTACATAGATAGTCCGATGGAAGTCGACAACGAAGTTAATCAGAATTTCGATACCACAGCTAACTAAGTGTGGGGAGAATCAAGTCTTTTAAGGATTTTATGTATTTCTGTTAGAGTTAGATTTTCTGTTTTCGTGTAGTTCTCGAAAATGGAACCCGAATGGTCTTTCCCTAGCAGACCCTAAAGAACTAGTCTTCTCCCCCCATTCTGAATTTTTATTTTTTTTAGGTTTTTACGAAATGAAGACTTCCTGTGAACTAAACCATGGTCTAATGCTACACGCTTTGATCACTAAACGTAATAATGACACACTTTCGAGTGAAATAGTATCAGTAATCAGAGAAAGATTGGACGGAGTAAGAAAAGAATCCAGATGCGAAGATAATAAGTTACAATTTGGTAAAGGAAAATCAAAATCCGCAGCGAAAAGAAGAGCACGACACCTAGAAAGATGTCACAAATGCGGAAAATGGTCACATGGAGGTAAATGTTCAAATAATCAAACCTATTCAAACACCGAATTTGTTACTTTATGCAGAGACGGACCGTTCATATGTTTAGAAGAAAAAATACTGAATGCTCGAGGTTACGCCTATGTAGCTATGGAAAACCAATTAAACCGACTATCTTATGAGTGGGATAGATCGTATCACTAAGAATAATATCTCACAGGTAAGTCTGTACAGTTTTTATTTTTTTATTTTTATTTTTAACCTTTTGATAATAAACGCTAATTTGTTCGCTATAAAGTAATAAATTGGTATCTGATGAAATTAGGTTTGGCGACCGAAATTATTGATATCATACAAAAATTTATTACATCACTGCGAAATTTAACGTTTATTCTTAAGGTATAAATATCTTTAATCAATCAACCCAAAATATTTCAAAAATTCGTCATGAGTTAAATTAGGTCATGGAACCGAAATTACTTTACTGAAAAGAGGGGCGCATATTTTTGATAATATTTGATTGCTTAAAGTGGGATAAAAGACCAAAAAGATTTTTAATTTTATTTTTACCATGTTTTTAAAATTAATAAATTAGTATTAAAAAAATTTTATTGTAAACTTTTTAAATCAATATATTTAAAATTGTAAATATTTGAAAAATTAATCTTTTTCATATAAGTTTGTATGTATAAAAAACAAAAATATAATATAAGTTTGGTGTGAATTTATAATATGAATTTTTAATTAAGTTTGGTGTGAATTTTTAATTTTATGCATTTTAAATTTAAGTTTGGTGTGAATTTAAAAACAAAAATTTACTTTATTTTGCTAAGTTAAAAATATGATTTTTAAAATTCGTCGTAAGTTGAAGACTAGGACTTTGAACCGAAATTGCTTTACCCGAGGGAGGGACGAGAACTGTTATTATCATTATTTTTAATCTTATTGAATTAAAGTATGCCAAAAATATAAAAAAATCCAAAAATCTTAGCTTTTAAAACAATCGCTACAAAAAGACAAATTTTAAAATTTTGTTGAAGGACGGAATAGGACATCGTTCAGAAACGACCTCGTCCTAAATAACAAGGGAAACAAAATTTTAAAATTAATTAATTAATTGTTTTATAAGATAAGGTTTAAAAAAAAAAAAAAAAAAAACAAACACCGCGACTCGCGGAGTTTGTAAGGGTCAAACACCGCAAGTCGTGGAGGACCGAAATTACAGAAAAAAAAATAAAAAGGGCCGAACAGCTCAGTTGCACACACCCACAACTCATTTTACTGCGAAAACAAACGAAAAAACACTCTCAATTTCGTAATTTTTAGCCGTTTTTCATCAAATCTTTTACTAAAATCATGTTGAGAAGGATGCTATCAAGGAATTACTCAAGAAAAACGGTAAATTTCTATGCCTAAACACCATTTAATCCGAAAATTAGTGTTCTTGAGCAATTTTATACCCAATTCGATTTTGATGCTTTTTAGTGTAATTATGCTTAAATTGTTTATGTATTATGCTTGTATAACCTAGATTGATGCTATTTAACATGATTAGAAGCCTTAAACTTCAAATTTTGAGTAATCTAGGGTTTGTGTTATTGAGCAAATTTGGGGCTTTTTGATATAAACAGGTTATGGCCGATTTTTGTCATGAATTATTGCTAAATTAAGTAGTGTAACATGTTTAGGTAGTTAAATGATCCAAACTTTGAGCCTAAACATGATTTTTGAGAATTAAAGTGGACTTTTTCAAGTCTAAAATTCATGAATTTGATTTTTGAAAGATAATGCCATTTGAAACTTGTTTAATTGCTAGTAATGATTATTTTGACATGTTATTTGAGTTGAATGCTTATGAACTTGGCGAACATTTTCGTATATGCTTATTTGAAAAAGTGTAGATTTGATAAAAATATGAAAATGAGCATAAGTTTGATATAAATTGGACATGTCATTGTAATTATTTTGATTGATGATTTTGCTGACACTAATGCATATTTGGATGCACAAAAATTGTGTTTGATGTGTTTTGCAGACTGAAAGGGGTGAATCTTCATCTCAAGCTCGCAATGCTCCTCCTGAGAATGCGGAACAATAGGATGTTGATAGCTATTATAAACAAGATATACCTCATCCAGTTATGACATTTTCAGATATGCACTTGGAAGATTTGCACCCGAACTTGAGATTTGACAGACGTTGGATAGATTATCCAAAATACCAAAGGGGCTTGCATACTCTTCATTCTAAAGCTGTTGAAGTACCTAGGGTAATAGAATGGGCACCGTTAGAAGCTGTAGAGTTAGTCGGGCCAATTAGAGAATTACTTACACAGAGGTATGGTAATTCTACTTTTAACGATTGGGTACGTTTATTCAACATGCGTAGACCTGTATATAAAGTATGGAGTGAAGAATTATTGTGTAGTATAGAAATAAATGATCGGGTAGCTAGTTTAACCGATCGATCTTTTATTAGATTTTTGTTAGGAGGTTCGATGCGCCTGAGGAGTTAGTATCTGCTGATTGTAGAGGGTTGATATTGAACGGTAGGAAAATTGATGAAAATTTTGATACGCATGGTGTATGGAGTCAAATGACTAGCCATCACCGATTTAAAGGGGGAAATTACTCTTATTTGGATATAGATAGAGTAGTGTTAAGAGTAATTCATAGGTTTTTAGCCAATTCTTATTGTGTGGGTTATTATTTATCAGCTATGGTTAGGGGGATGAGACCGCATAGCATAATAGGAGGTGGTGTATTTATTATATTAATTGCTGAGTATCTCAATGTGGATATAAGTCGGGGGGATTATTAGTCGAAGAACCAGAACCCCGCGATACAATAGGTTTAAATGTATACCATGGTGCGAAGGTTTTGAAGAGGTGAAATAACGCCGCAATACGATATAATGGTAGACATCCACAGGTTGAGAGAAACCAACAGCCAGGTAATGTGGGAGGGGGGAATGAAATGACAGAAATGCAAAAGTTTATAGCTTCACAAGAGTATGAAAATGCTAGACATAGAGCATTTGAAGATTGGCAAGTTCATCAAAACCAAATCATAGCTCATTGCCAACATGTAGGTAGAAACTATATTCCTACTCCATCGCCCGTATTTCCTCCCTGGTCTATAGAGATGCAACCACCGTATCCTACGTATAACCCAGCCGAAACATTCTGTAACACATATGGTTATGCATGGAACCCCTACTGGTATCAGTATCATCCCTAGTCTACTTAGTTTTATTTATTTTATAATTTGTAATGTTGATACATTTAATACTTATGTTAATATTGTAATAGTTTTTATAATTTTCTAACTTTTATTATTAGATTTTAATAATTTTTGAATGTGGGGTAATATACCAAACTTCAAAAATATGTATATATGTTTGCAGTTTATCTTATGTACACAACAGGGTAAAACAACGCATTTTCAAAGACTGGCATTAAGTTCAGCAAAAGCAACTAATTTTGACGACAAGATGCAAAATATATGTGAAATAACAACAAGACGAAATGAACAAATGATGTGCACCATTTATCATTCAACACAAATGAAAGGACCCGTTCATATACATTATAAACGATTCACAATAGTTGATTACATCGCGAGGTATTTGACCTCTATATGATACATTTTACAAACATTGCATTCGTTTTTAAAAGACAAACTTTCTTTACAACGAAAATTGACGGTATGCATACCATTTCATAATACATCCAACTATAATTGACTTAATAATAATCTTGATGAACTCAATGACTTGAATGCAACGTCTTTCAAAATATGTCATGAATGACTCCAAGTAATATTCTTAAAATGAGCTAATGCACGGCGGAAGATTTCTTTAATACCTGAGAATAAACATGCTTTAAAGTGTCAACCAAAAGGTTGGTGAGTTCATAGGTTTATCATAACAATCATTTCAATATATTAATAGACCACAAGATTTCCGTTTATAAATATATGTACACTCGCAAGTGTATAAAAGTATTCTATAAGCTGTAGGCACCCGGTAACAAGCCTTAACGTTCATGTTTTACCCTCTGAAGTACACCAGATCAGGTATGTTTAAAATAACCTCGAAGTACTAAAGCATCCCATAGTCAGGATGGGGTTTGTCAGGCCCAATAGATCTATCTTTAGGATTCGCGCCTACCGTACATAGACAAGTAGTTTAATGTTACCAAGCTAAGGGTATATTTCTGGTTTAAATCCACGTAGAATTAGTTTTAGTACTTGTGCCTATTTCGTAAAACATTTATAAAAACAGCGCATGTATTCTCAGTCCCAAAAATATATATAAAAGGGAGCAAATGAAACTCACAATACTGTATTTTGTAGTAAAAATACATATGACGTCATTGAACAAGTGCAATGTTGGCCTTGGATTCACGAACGTATCAATGTTGAGACTCAATATTGCAGAAAAAGTATGTAGACGCAACGGAGATGATAAACACTAATTTGACTCACGAGCAATACTCCCGAACCATACCCATAACCTCCATAGCTTTAACCCATAATTTCCTTAGCTCTATCCCGCTCGAAAAACAATTTCGAAATCACTCGGACAGCACTCCGTCGTAATATTTTATGTATACTGATAATATCTTGAAATAATACGGAGTAAATATATATATTTAAATTGATTGAGGGAGTTTAGAGAAAATATTTTCAAGTTTCTATCAAATAATGAAACCTATTGAATTCTATTTATAATAGATTTTTGAATTATTAAAGTGAATTATTAAAGTATGAATTATTAAAGTATGAATTATTAAAGTTAAGGTAAAGTAAAAATAAAGTAAAGGTAAAGTTTAAGTATAGTAAAAGTATAAAACTATGTACGTATAATACGCGTATAAATATATATAATATTAATTTAAATTGTTATATATATTTAATAAAATAAAATATAAATATCGTTATCTTTATCATGCTGGTTAAGTAATGAGTTGTTAAAAGTGATTCTAGATATTTATAAAAGTTATATACGTTTTAATAATAAAGTTCTTTTTAAACTGAAAACGTTTTTGTACGTTTGAAACTAAATCAAATAAATATGATAATTTTGTTTTCCAAAACTAAATATATTTAAGAAGCATTTTGTTTAAAGGTTAAAATAATGGAAATCGTTATATCATAAAACGTTTTAGAAAAGTAAAATCATATATTTTCATAATAGGTTTCAAGTTTTTAAATTACAGTGTGTTGGTGAAGCATGCGATAAAGTTCAAAGGTTAAATAAACGTATGAAATAATCTTAATGAAAAATGTCGAGTTACTTAACTTGTCGATATCCAACATCTAAGTTATTTACACTCCACATTCTTACTTATAAATCACTTTACCATTTTCCGAATGTCGTCAAAAAGAATAGATTTCTTAAATCACAGTGGACCTTATAACATAGACCCGTAATCATATCACAATGTATCTGATAAATCAATCATTTGATATTATCTTCTAATTCCATCGATAAACATATTGAAACAAATACGTTCATGTAAAGTATTATACGTTAATACTTTATTAATATTTTTAAGTTATAATATATATATATATACATATATATACATATTTATTTATATATAACGGTTCGTGAATCGTCGGAATTTGGTCGAAGTTATAATGAATGTATGAACACAATTTAAAATTCTTGAGATTTAACTTAACAAACTTTGCTTATCGTGTCGGAATAATATAAAGATAAAGTTTAAATTTGATCGGAAATTTCTGGATCGTCACAGTACCTACCCGTTAAAGAAATTTCGTCCCGAAATTTGAGTAAGGTAGTCATGGTTAACCATAAAACTATTTTCATGACGAATATGAGTTGATAAATAGAGTTTCATTATTACTGAGTAATGTAGATAAAACGATTCGATTATGTGAAGCGTACGAGGGTAGCTGTCACAACAGTTTGAGATAGAAATTTAACTTTTGACGTAGTCACGGTGGATTTCTGGAATTCAAGGAATTTAAAGAAATCTTTAAAATCTGAATAAAATTTGATTCTTCAGAGATTAAGGAATAGGATCGTCTTTGGTTAAATGCGATAATCTGTTTTGATTGCTCTGTCAGATATTTCATTATGAATCCACCCTCTTTATTTCCTTTATATTTTGGAGTTCCATCCTTTTGTTTTCTCTTCTCGACTTTAAGTCAGCGAATAATGGTTCAGAATTCGTAAGTATGGAGTTTCGAACGAACATGACTAATGTTCTAAGGAAGAAATTGTAATAGCACGATCTTGATTGGTTAAATTACCATAATTCAAGAGAAAAGACAAAATTATCAAGAAATTATGTTCTTGATATGTTTAGAGATTAGATAGAATGTAAGAGTCGCGTAACATGGCACATGATGACGTTATGGTCTGTGAATCATCATGTTTCATTAGAAACTCAGCATGACTTACTGTAATATAATCACATTGATCAAGTGTCATTATATTATACTAACTCATGCTTCAGTTCCCAATACTACTTCAAAACATTCATATTTGAATTTTTTTCAGAATTTAGAAACCAACACAGTTTCTTTTATGTTGCAGATATTATGGAGAGATAAATGATCTCAAATAAGAATAGTTGTGAAAATATCTCCAGAAATATGGAGAATATGTATAATGAGAGATACGAAGATATCTTATAATATTTAAGATAAGATGATGATGAAGTATAAGGTCCGCAAAGGTTTAGAGTCAGGAGCAAGGTATTCGTTAATGACTTCGTCAGAAACAGAATCATCAAGATTCTTTAAATACAGACTTTGGTCCTTGTATTTGTCCTTGGTCTCCTTCACGGTCTGCTCAATCCATTGTTCAGTACCAACTCTTCTCTTTTTTTTGGGCTTTACCAACACATTATTCTTTGTCATCAAACTTTTGACTGTTAAAGTCGTTTATAGTTTCTGCTGCTTCATTAGCATTTCGAGAACTAATTCACAGTTTGAGATGTTTTTTTAGAAACTTCACATTCGAAGTGTGTAAGTTTAGGAGATAGACGTTATATGTATATATAACTATTGAAGTAGAAACGCTGCGAGATTTCAAAATACTGATTGCTGATTTTCAGTAATTGGTATGGCAATTCTTGTTGCAAGATGCGGGTGAGTAAGAGATGGAGTTTCAATGAATAAGTATAGTGACTTTTTGGAGAGGTTTAAGTCAAAGGTTAATGAAGTTGTTGATAAGTTTACTGCTAATGTGGTGAGATATGAAAGGTTCCACAGTAACGACGGTGAAAGGGCAGCGTATCTATCGAAGTTATAATAAAATTAGTTTTACTGAAAAGTCGGAGTTGACTTGTTGGAGCTGTGACAAAACTGGCTACTTTGAAAAGAATCGTAAGGTTGTTTTTGCTAATAAATGCTAAAGAATTCAACGCGGATACGTGTTAAACTATGACTTTGGGTTCGAGAGTTTTTCAGGTACAAGACTTCGGGTAATGTGTGATTGGATCATCATCTCGATTGTTCCTTATTTGAAGTGTCTTCCAAAATTTCGAAGCGTTTTAAATGCAGCTTGTCATTGTCAATATCCAAAGGATAAATTCGTCATAAATCTCGATTGATTCTCGTATCCTTTTGAGTGTTACAATTAAAAGTGATGTTCTATCACAGTTTTAAAGTCAAAGTATAGCTTTGAAAAAAAATGTAAGCATCTAAGAGTGATGGTTTTGCTTATATCTCGAGTTGCATTCTGAGATTTCAAAAATCAGAATAGGTGATTAAATTTGAATGAGTATGGTTGTTTTGATTTCTTATAAAAGAAGGTATACTGTTGTGAAAATAGGGAGTATAGTTGATGATTTACTGAATTAGAATCGAAGAATGTAATATATTAATTGTGCATTTATATATCTCTCGGGTATTACTTACCCGTTAAAAAAATGTCACAAATAATATTTTGAACAAGAATTTTTTTATTACAGTCTTTATGAAAATATATGTATGTATATTTTCTTCAGATGTAATACAGATTTAATGAGTTAATATCATATTAAGCTCATTTGATTTTCGGCTTGGATTAGTATAGAATAATCTCTAAAACATTAGAGATTACATAATCTTCGCGGAGTATTTCGCTAATGTAATCAATACTTCAATATTTATTCTTATAGATATTTCCTTAGTGAATTATGCTGATGCTCATAGAACTCTTGCTAACTTCACAAGATACGAATGTTGTTTTCTAGTAAGTTTCGAGTACATTGAAGATGAAAGTGTAAAATCAAACATGTTATTGAATGATACACTTGGTTTATTATGAAACCGAATTCATTTAATTGAATCAAAGATTGTAGTTACGATGGTTAGGTTGTTAACGAAGGATGTACATCATAGCATATTAGTAATATGAATTTAACTGAGTAGTATCTACCCTTTTTCAATTCATATTCAATAGCTTAGTACGAAAGATTTTTATAGTTTCAGCATTCATATATATAAAATATATATATAATTTCTTCAGAAGAATGAGTTAATACTTCATAACTCGTTGATACAAAATACTCGTTGTTGATCAATGATGACGTCCACGGCGATTCTTGAACTGACGGAACTTGTGATGTTACAGGTGCTGCTAGTGCTGATGATGCTGACAGTACTGACGGTGATGGTGGTGCTGACGATATTGTTGATGCTGATGATACTGCCGGTAACTACTGGTGATGCTGCTGAAGCTTGTGGTATTGAGGCTTGCGATGTGGATGTTACTGGCGGTATTGGTTATGCTGCTGGTGCTGCTGATGGTGTTTGTAATCCGTGCACCATGTGTTCCAAAGCCACTATTCGGGCGCGAAGTTCGTTAATTTCTTCTAGTACCCCGGGATGATTGGCGGTTGGAAAGAGCGGATGAATAAGATTTGCAATATGGAATAGTATATAATCATGACGAGATACTCTAGCAATGAGTGAGAAAATGGTGACTCGGACAGGTTCGCCGGTAAGTGCTTCAGGTTCATCGCCAAGAGGGCAATGTGGTGAATGGAAGGGATCACCTTCTTCTTATCTTCAATGGTTGAGTTGACTATGGACCCATCCCCAATTCATCCAAAATAGATGATGGGAAATTGGTTGATCCATTCCGGTGATGCTACTTTCGGAGCTCAGGTAGATATCCATATCGGAATAGCTGTCGGAATCTGAGGAATTCGAACTGGTTGAGGGATCCATCTCGTAGGATCAGGGAAAGAATTTTTGGTATGAAATAGATTGTAGAATTTAGATTTGGTATTCTTCAATTACATAATTTGCATATGTATATATAATACCAAAATTCCGTAAATTACGGAGAATCTTTGAAAAGATGACAGTCAAAGTTCACAGTAATAGATGTGCTAAGATAAGAATCCGTCTATACACTATTATGCAATAAATGCAGGAAAACGCGTCTAGACTTAAGATGATAAGCAGGTAATTTCCTAAGGATGATAAGTAGATGATTTCCGACTAGAATTGATAAGCAAACTTTTTGACATGCAGACACGGTCGAAGTCCAGACTCACTAATGCATCTTAACAACTATCAGTTAGACACACTAATGCAAGACCTGGTTCTCTAAGACCACCGCTCTGATACCAACTGAAAGGACCCGTTCATATACATTATAAACGATTCACAATAGTTGATTACATCGCGAGGTATTTGACCTCTATATGATACATTTTACAAACATTGCATTCGTTTTTAAAAGACAAACTTTCTTTACAACGAAAATTGACGGTATGCATACCATTTCATAATACATCCAACTATAATTGACTTAATAATAATCTTGATGAACTCAATGACTTGAATGCAACGTCTTTCAAAATATGTCATGAATGACTCCAAGTAATATCCTTAAAATGAGCTAATGCACGGCGGAAGATTTCTTTAATACCTGAGAATAAACATGCTTTAAAGTGTCAACCAAAAGGTTGGTGAGTTCATAGGTTTATCATAACAATCATTTCAATATATTAATAGACCACAAGATTTCCGTTTATAAATATATGTACACTCGCAAGTGTATAAAAGTATTCTATAAGCTGTAGGCACCCGGTAACAAGCCTTAACGTTCATGTTTTACCCTCTGAAGTACACCAGATCAGGTGTGTTTAAAATAACCTCGAAGTACTAAAGCATCCCATAGTCAGGATGGGGTTTGTCAGGCCCAATAGATCTATCTTTAGGATTCGCGCCTACCGTACATAGACAAGTAGTTTAATGTTACCAAGCTAAGGGTATATTTCTGGTTTAAACCCACGTAGAATTAGTTTTAGTACTTGTGCCTATTTCGTAAAACATTTATAAAAACAGCGCATGTATTCTCAGTCCCAAAAATATATATAAAAGGGAGCAAATGAAACTCACAATACTGTATTTTGTAGTAAAAATACATATGACGTCATTGAACAAGTGCAATGTTGGCCTTGGATTCACGAACGTATCAATGTTGAGACTCAATATTGCAGAAAAAGTATGTAGACGCAACGGAGATGATAAACACTAATTTGACTCACGAGCAATACTCCCGAACCATACCCATAACCTCCATAGCTTTAACCCATAATTTCCTTAGCTCTATCCCGCTCGAAAAACAATTTCGAAATCACTCGGACAGCACTCCGTCGTAATATTTTATGTATACTGATAATATCTTGAAATAATACGGAGTAAATATATATATTTAAATTGATTGAGGGAGTTTAGAGAAAATATTTTCAAGTTTCTATCAAATAATGAAACCTATTGAATTCTATTTATAACAGATTTTTGAATTATTAAAGTGAATTATTAAAGTATGAATTATTAAAGTATGAATTATTAAAGTTAAGGTAAAGTAAAAATAAAGTAAAGGTAAAGTTTAAGTATAGTAAAAGTATAAAACTATGTACGTATAATACGCGTATAAATATATATAATATTAATTTAAATTGTTATATATATTTAATAAAATAAAATATAAATATCGTTATCTTTATCATACTGGTTAAGTAATGAGTTGTTAAAAGTGATTCTAGATATTTATAAAAGTTATATACGTTTTAATAATAAAGTTCTTTTTAAACTGAAAACGTTTTTGTACGTTTGAAACTAAATCAAATAAATATGATAATTTTGTTTTCCAAAACTAAATATATTTAAGAAGCATTTTCTTTAAAGGTTAAAATAATGGAAATCGTTATATCATAAAACGTTTTAGAAAAGTAAAATCATATATTTTCATAATAGGTTTCAAGTTTTTAAATTACAGTGTGTTGGTGAAGCATGCGATAAAGTTCAAAGGTTAAATAAACGTATGAAATAATCTTAATAAAAAATGTCGAGTTACTTAACTTGTCGATATCCAACATCTAAGTTATTTACACTCCACGTTCTTACTTATAAATCACTTTACCATTTTCCGAATGTCGTCAAAAAGAATAGATTTCTTAAATCACAGTGGACCTTATAACATAGACCCGTAATCATATCACAATGTATCTGATAAATCAATCATTTGATATTATCTTCTAATTCCATCGATAAACATATTGAAACAAATACGTTCATGTAAAGTATTATACGTTAATACTTTATTAATATTTTTAAGTTATAATATATATATATACATATTTATTTATATATAACGGTTCGTGAATCGTCTGAATTTGGTCGAAGTTATAATGAATGTATGAACACAATTTAAAATTCTTGAGATTTAACTTAACAAACTTTGCTTATCGTGTCGGAATAATATAAAGATAAAGTTTAAATTTGATCGGAAATTTCCGGATCGTCACAACAAACAACAATATGTTTGGAAACTTTGGTAAAATTTAATCATTTCTACGCTAATCACCCTCAATAATTTAAATTGTTACTGATTTCTTGCAAATGAGGGCATTGCAAGATCTTAAGTGTGGGAAGGGGTTAAATTCTTTCGGATTTTTAAAATTATTATCTTAAACACTTGGTTACCATTAAAAATACTAGTAACGTAGTAGTTGTATTAGAATCTAGTGCTCTCTGATAATAAAGAACAGCCCTAGTCTTATATACTGACTACCCAATTCTAGTAAAAAATTTTAAAATTTTCAATTAAATGAACTCAAAATCATGTTTATAGATATTTATGAACGATAAAACTAGGTGTTAACACCGAAATTATTGTTACCTCGGAAAGGACATAAATTGAGAAACAAACCAAAATGTTAAAATTCATTTAAAATAGAATAGAGGACAATAAAAAGGAAAATAAAAGCCAAGTGTGGGAAAAATTACCAAGTTATCTTAAACATATGTCACATATTTCTGTAACAAATAATTGAAGATACTTTATGCTTTGGACTAAACTAAACTGTTTTACCCGATGAAAGAAAAGAAGAGATGGATCTACACGATGAATCAATTCCATCGTTAAAAGGAAGTAAAGTCTTCCAAAAAAGAAACGCGCTTCTTGATTTAGGTCATGAGGTTTTCGTCCAGACCAGCTGTAGGTTGATGAAAAATCTAGAAAAGTCATCTCTAAAATCAGCAAGAAATCCACGGACCTCAGCATAAAATAGGGTCGCCATGTGGTCAGACTGATCCTAACTATGAGAGGATCTGTCTCGTAAAATGGGGGGGCACCGTGCAAATTAGCTTGATAAGACTAATAAATCAGATCCCCAGAAAGGATAATCTCCTTTAAAGATCAAAAATCAGCTTTTAAGACTGATATTACTCAATCCTAGAGATTGACCTTAAAGATTGAGAATTACAAACTCATGGAATTCAATGATATCTAAACTCGAGCTTGAACGAGAAAATATTTTGACCAAATTATAAACCGATTTGTTTTCTGAAAACCCATTTTCAATGCGTTCATTACCATTGAACGTAAAATCCTAGGAATTCATCTGGAATTCATTAGGTCATCTGAACCAAATCGGGTGTCAACCGTAAGAACGGTGGTTGCATAGCATGGTCAAAGACAGGACCTTGTGCCAGATCGAAAAAATTATAAGGGTGAGCTTTACTATTGCTCCTACAAAGGATAGTAATTGCGTCCGACACGTTATATACCATAATTAAAAGCATGTCAGGGGTCATTGCCTTAACAGTTGCTTGTTCAACGCTTTCCTTTACAACCGGACGGTAGTTTATCGAAAGGTAATATTCGGAGCAAGTATACTGGACGTGTTGCTTTCCTAATACAAGGTTAGCAAGTGGGTGACACAAAACCGCAAGTTTTGAGCTAAAATTTTCAAATCTGAAACCCACCAAACCCACAAAAACAATTTGCAAACACCGATGAAGGGTTATTCCAGAAAACTTATCTAGGGTAAAAGCTAGATTAAAATTTTCAAAAGATTAAATGTTTTCATAAAGATCCAATTTCCTTAAAGGATCTAAATTTTTATAGTCATGTGGGACTGTAAACCATATCGTTACTACCATTATTTATACCGCCGTAAAGAAATCACTGATGTACAAAGTGTGAAGAATAAAGAAGTGATTCTAGTATTTCAAGACTATATTGCTTGAGGACAAGCAACGCTCAAGTGTGGGAATATTTGATAATGCTAAAAAGGAACATATATTTCATAGCATTATTCCTCAAGAAAGACAAACTTTTAGTTGCAATTGTCCTATTTACAAGTGATATTCGTTTAAATAATAAAAGGTGAAGACAAAAGGCAGATTCGACGAATTGAAGACGCAAACGACCAAAAAGCTCAAAAGTACAAAAGACAATCAAAGAGGTTCCAATTATTGATAAGAAACGTCTCGAAATTACAAGAGTACACGATTCAAAACGCAAAGTACAAGATATTAAATTGTACGCAAGGACGTTCGAAAATCCGGGACCGGGACCAGAGTCAACTCTCAACGCTCGACGCAACAGACTAAAAATTACAAGTCAACTATGCACATGAATATAATATAATATATAATTAATTCTTAAAATTAATATATATATTATAATATATTTAAAAATCGTCGGCAAACAAAGAGCTAAAGCTGGGTGAGCTGTAAAAACAAACTCCGCGACTCGCGGAGTTTGAAGGCAAAAAATGCTGCGAGTCGCGGAGCTCCCCTGGACGAAAATTCCTATAAAAGCCAGAGCAGTTCGACGTAAAAAAATATCATATATCCATCCTCTCTATATCTATACGTAAATATTTATATTTGTATTTTAATTTTAATTTTAATTTTAATTTTAATCCTAATAATAAGGGTATGTTAGCGAATGTTGTAAGGGTGTAAGTCGAAATTCTATCCGTGTAACGCTACGCTATTTTTAATCATTGTAAGTTATGTTCAACCTTTTTAATTTAATGTCTCGTAGCTAAGTTATTATTATGCTTATTTAAAACGAAGTAATCATGATGTTGGGCTAATTACTAAAATTGGGTAATTGGGCTTTGTACCATAATTGGGGTTTGGACAAAAGAACGACACTTGTGGAAATTAGACTATGGGCTATTAATGGGCTTTATATTTGTTTAACTAAATGATAGTTGGTTAATTTTAATATAAAGATTTACAATTGGACGTCCCTATAAATAACCATATACACTCAATCGGACACGATGGGCGGGATATTTATATGTACGAATAATCGTTCATTTAACCGGATACGGGAATGGATTAATAGCCACTAGAATTATTAAAACAGGGGTGAAATTATGTACAAGGACACTTGGAATAATTGTTAACAAAGTATTAAAATCTTGTTACAGTTTAAGTCCCTAATTAGTTGGAATATTTAACTTCGGGTATAAGGATAATTTGACGAGGATACTCGCACTTTATATTTATGACTGATGGACTGTTATGGACAAAAACCAGACGGACATATTAAATAATCCAGGACAAAGGACAATTAACCCATGGGCATAAAACTAAATTCAACACGTCAAACATCATGATTACGGAAGTTTAAATAAGCATAATTATTTTATTTCATATTTAATTTCCTTTATTTTATATTTAATTGCACTTCTAATTATCGCACTTTTATTTATTGTTATTGTATTTAATTGCACTTTTAATTATCGTACTTTTTAATTATCGCAATTTTATTTTATCTCACTTTTATTTATCGCAATTTCATTATTGTTATTTACTTTACACTTTAAATTAAGTTATATTTATTTTTATTATTTTACATCAGGTTTTAACTGCGACTAAAGTTTTTAAAATTGACAAACCGGGCATTAAACGGTAAAAACCCCCTTTATAATAATAATATTACTTATATATATATTTGTATTTTTATAAAATAAAACTAATATAGCGTTAAGCTTTGTTTAAAGATTTTTTTTCCCTGTGGAACGAACCGGACTTACTAAAAACTACACTACTGTACGATTAGGTACACTGCCTATAAGTATTGTAGCAAGGTTTAAGTATATCCATTCAATAAATAAATAAATATCTTGTGTAAAATTGTATCGTATTTAATAGTATTTCCTAGTAAAATTTAAGCTATTTTATATACACCTCGCATAACATCAACATGTCTCACAACTGATTGAGGGCTGCTAAGATCAATGATTTGGTATGTATATACCCATAGTAAATACGTATAGAAGCTGGGTATTATACGGGTATAAATACCGTATGAATACGAATAGGATTCTTGATAAAATTGAATGAGAAAATGAGTATAGCTATCTTTATTGAGTATAAATATATTGATATATATTATTAAGTCTTTCAAAAGTGTATTAATACATATTAATACAATACATATACATACATTTTAATTTAGAAGTTATTACAACGTTAATCGTTATATACATGTATATAGTCTTGAAGTCTTTAAGTTAGTAATCTCATTTTATGTATATAACCAATTGTTATTATATATAATGAGATACTTAAATATCATTTTAACAAATCATAAGTATATATATATATATATATATATATATATATATATATATATATATATATATATATATATATATATATATATATATATATATATATATATCCATATATACATCATTATATAATTATTTCAAATTATGATGTTCGTGAATCGTCAGACAGACTGGGTGGTCAAACATTTGCATAAAATCCATTCCAAATATATATATATATATATATCTTGACAAGTTTGATTGCTTAACATGTTGGAAACATTTAATTATGTAAATATTAATCTTCAATATATTAGCGGAAAAATCCGGGTCATTACAATTTATTAAAACAATTTAAATGAAATATTTTTTAAAATTTTGTTTCCTTTTACTTTAGGTAGTTTCGGTATGTTTACCTAGTCCGTCCCTCGACAAAATTTAAAATTTGTCGTTTTTAAAGTGATTGTTTTAAAAGTAAAGATTTTTGGGTTTTTTAATTTTTTTGGTATACTTTAGATCAATAAAATTAAAAATAATGATAACAAAATTTTTCGCTCCGCCCTCGGTTAAAGCAATTTCGGTTCCATGACCTAGTCTTCAACTTACGATGAATTTTAGAAATCGTTTTTTAAACTTAATGAAATAAAGTAATTTTTGTTTTTAAATTCACACAAAACTTAAATTGAAAAAGCGTATTAATTTCATACAAAACCTACAAAACAAAAATTCAGAATGGGGGGAGAAAACTAGTTCTTTAGTGTCTGCTAGTGGAAAAGGCCAATCGGATTCCATTCTCGAAACTAAAAGAGAACAGAACAACTAACTCTAGACAACGTTTTCTTTTTAGAACATTTGAATCTCCCCACACTTAGGTAGCTGTGGTGTGAAATTGTGATTAACTTCATCGTCAATTTCTTTTGGACCATAATCAACTTGCATATCTGTGACTTTTGCTTTAAGCCATTGGTCTGATTCCTGTGTAACATCTACAAATTCAACTAGTTTCGCCTTTTCTTTAGGCGATAGATTGGATACTAACCGGTTACATAACTTAAAGTTCCCCTTGGTTCTAGCATCGCGAATCCATTTAATAAGTTTCTTCATTGAACTGTTAATAACGGGGCCATTTAATTTTGTATCAACAACGGTGTTCTTTGTTATCAAGTCATCATTAGGTGTTACTTCATCTTCCCCACACTTAGGCGTTTTATTATTGTTAAGAACTACCGTTGGAGTTGGTAAAACAATATGTTTCTTACCAATCGTTTTTATTGGTTCAACGGTTTTGGTTGGTGGAGATTTAGACTTTCGACTCACAAAGGTGATCGATTTTTCATCATTACTAAGGGTCATTCTACCCTCTCTTACATCAAATAACGCCCCGGTAGATGCTAAGAATGGTCGACCTAAAATTAGAGGAATGTTTGGGTTCTCTTCTAAGTCAATGACAATAAATTCGACTAGAAAGGTTAAATTACCCACTTGAACGGGTAGGTTGTCAGCAATTCCAACTGGGTGCCTAATGGTTTGATCAAAGAGTCGAACACTCATTTCTGTTGGACTTAACTCACCTACTCCTAATCTCTTATATACTGAAAGAGGCATAACACTCACACTCGCACCTAAATCTGCTAGTGCATCATACATGACACAATCACTAAGTAGACAAGGAACAATAAATTCACCCAGATCACCCAACTTGGGTGTAAGTTTTGGAGGAACTGTCTTCACCGAGTTTATCTTTACGGTTTTTGTTTCTTGCATTTTCTTATTCTTCTTCTTCTTTCCAGAGGTATCACAAACTTTATTATCTATTACTTGCTCATACTCAACTCCTTTTCTTAGAAACGAGATGGGTGGTCTGTATGGTGCCACCACTGGCTTTACATACTCGGGTGGTGGTGGTGTTGTAACTTCTTCATTGTTACTCACATCTAAAACCTTCCCATCTTCGGATGCTGGTTTTTCAAAATTTGTTGACACCATATTAACATTCTCATTCTGAGGATTTACTTCAGTATTACTCGGTAGCTTTCCTTGTTCCCTCTCACTCATCATGCTAACAAGAGTACCTACGTGTTTTTCTAGATTCAAAATGGAAGCTTGTTGAGTTCTTAATGACTGATCAAACCTCTCATTTGTTTGGGTTTGAGATGTTATAAATTGTGTTTGAGATTCCATTAGCTTTTCCATCATTTCTTCTAGATTTGGCTTTTTCTCTTCGGTTTGTTGTGGTGGTTTATACAAGCTAGGTCTTTGTTGATTGAAAGTGTTGTTTTGAGTTGGTTGGTTATTCGGACCTTGTTGGTTATACGAGTTATTGTTTGGCCCATTTGGATTGTAAAGAATGTTTTGATTTCGATTGAAGTTTGGCCTTGGCGGTTGATAATTATTCTGATAATTATATCCCGACCTTTGGTTCATGTAGGAAACATTCTCTCGTTGTTCCATGGTTTGCTCAATGTGACAATCTTTCGTTTAGTGTGGTCCACCGCATTGCTCACAACTGATTCGTATTGCGTGAATATCTTTATTCATCTTTTCCATTCATCTCTCGAAAGCATCTATTTTTTGCAGAAACGGAATCAAAGTCATGGCTAGAATCGGCTCTAGCCGCTTTAGATGAACGAAAAATATCTTTTTCCTGGTGCCACTCATGAGAGTGGGAGGCTGTGTTATCAATAATTTTATAAGCTTCAGTTGCGGTTTTCTTCATAATGGAACCACCAGCTGCTATGTCGATGTATTTTCGTGTAGTGATGTCGCATCCTTGGTAGAATATTTGTACTATTTGATACGTATCTAAACCATGTTGCGGACATCCTCTCAACAACTTTCCAAATCTTGTCCGCGCCTCATATAGAGTTTCATTTGGCTTTTGTGTGAACGTAACAATTTCTCGTTGAAGTCTCACGGCTTTAGATGCCGAAAAGAATTGTTTAAGAAAATTTTCAACTAAAACGTCCCATGTATCAATCGCCCCTTCAGGTAACGATTCTAACCAATCTTTGGCTTCTCCCTTTAAAGTCCAGGGAAATAACATGAGATAGATCTGTTCATCCTCAACTTCTCTGATTTTGAATAGAGTACAGATCCTATTAAAGGTTCGAAGATGTTCGTTTGGATCTTCTTTTGGCATACCACTATATTGGCATTGATTAGTTACCATGTGTAGGATTTGTGTCATACCCCGTCCTAAACCATCTGGACGAAGTCACCAACATCTGGTCCCATTTCGATGATCGACTCCAAATAATGTCTTAAAAATGAGCAAATGCACAACGGAAGATTTCTTTCATACCTGAGAATAAACATGCTTTCAAGTGTCAACCAAAAGGTTGGTGAGTTCATAAGTTTATCATAAACAATAAAATTCATCATTTTGATAGACCATAAGATTTAAATGCTGCATGGTACAAATGGGCCCGAATCCTATACCCACCTGTAATGTACATGTGATATCTTTTAAATACAGTACACCTTTCTCGTGTACGAAATCATCTTTCATAAATCTTAGTAACCGTACACATATCTCGTGCACAAAAATAACATACACATAACCGGTGTATAAAATCATTCTCTCGATACATAACATTCACTTTTCATTGCTTTCATAGCTTGGCTTGGTAACCGACCTTAACTTATAATGCGCATAATAATATCCCCAAAACAGAACATCTCGTCTGTATAATAATCATATAAACTTCGAAGTACTAAACACCACGCCCACTAGCCCTTCCATCTAGTGAACATTCTGGGTGGGGGTGTTAAACCCGGTAGCTACCTTTAGGATTCGCGTCAATTAGGCGTGCACTAATTCTCAAAATTAGTGATGTTCCCTAATTCTTAGGTTACCAAGCAATAATAATCAGGGGAAAAATATTCATATCAATTGTGGCAATTATCACGTCCACATAATTCAATGGTGGCAATTATCACGTCCACATAATTTATTCGAGGAATGTTTTGCTTGTGTCTATCTCGTCAAACATTTATAAAAGCATTTCATGTATTCGCAGTTCAAAATGTATTTCAAAAGCATTTAATAAAGCAGTTGTAAAAGCAGCGCATGTATTCTCAGTCCCAAAAATGAAAAGAGTAAAAGGGAATCAAATGAACACACGCATATAAATATTGTAAAACAGTTAATAAAGCATTTGCATGTATTCTCAGCCCAAAAGTGTAATGAGTAAAAATGGAGGAAATGAACTCACTATACTGTATTTTGTAGTAAAACTACATAGGACGATATTGAACAATGCAGGGTTGGCCTCGGATTCACGAACCTATATCATTTTTATATATATTAACACATATAAGGGTAATCGAACAAATTTATATATATTTATTAGTTATATTGTTTATATATATATATATATATATATATATATATATATATATATATATATATATATATATATATATATATATATATATCATTCGTTTGTTAAACTAGTAATTATAATAGTATTAAAATAATATTAGTAATGATAAAAATAACGATAATGATAATACTAATATTAATAATAACAATAATAATAACAATAATATTAATAATAATAATAATAATAATAATAATAATAATACTTATAATAATAATAATGATAGTAATAGTACTGTTAATAATAAAAATAATAAAATGATGATCTAAAAAAATGATACTTTTAATAATAGTAGTAGTTTTTAAAAAATGATAATGAAAATAATTAGTTTTGATAATAATACTTAATACTTAATAATGATAATAATAATAATAATCATGCTACCTTAAAAGAATTCATAATCTTCCCTAAAAAGAAAACTGTTTCTGCCACTGCTCGGACTCGAACCCGCGACCTCTCGATTAGACACAACACCATGAACCATTACTCTACCCATTCAATTCTTAATTAATCGTAGGTGAAATCAACCATAACAACATCATACATCGCGTATCACTATCATAATCATAGCATCATTATTTATCATTATCATCATGATCATAGAATCATAATTCGTGTATCATTAACTACCTTTATAAACATAATCATGATCATAATCTAATTGTCTATATCATCATCTTAAACTAATCTAACATCACCCTCCAATCATCGACCTCATCATCGTCCATACTAAAATCATCATCAACATACGATCATCATTCTCATTTTATCACTCATTATTATTAATTCTCTGTAACCATCATCATCATTATGAATCAACATTTATTAATTATCACTATCGCTATTGTTCAGAACGAAAAACAGTTTTGAGCCCAACAAATGCAATAGCCTATCAGAAGTTATTTAGCCCAAAAAAAAAATTTAGTCCATTTTTAAATACAAGCCAAAGAAGATATTTAATCAAACCCAAATGAATTATATCAAATGTTCCGTGAATTTAGGAGTTAGCTAGGGTTTGATTCAGTTTTATTGAACGACAGTAATATCTGGAACAAAAAGAAAACACACGGGCCATCCTTGTCATCATCACAACTATTCGATCTCACTTTTTTTTATACTGTAATTGTAATTGTTATAAAAGTAAGAAGAAATTGTTACAATCTTTCCTTCATCGTTCTTTTAATCGTTTTTACTATAATCACGATCAGTAGCAGCAGTTTGTGTCTCGATCCAAAATAGTAAACGGCTGTAACAGTAATTTATCGAAGTTGTGGTGTAAGTATTCGATGATGGGGTTGTAGGTGAAGGTTTATGTGTCACGGTGGTACAATAGTAATAGAAAAATATAAATATGTAACGGTTATCAGGAGGTGGGTGTCGGATTAATTGATGTTCGATCAAAAAGAAATAAATGAAGGTTTGTTGCTATTGTGGCTAAGACCAGGATAATAACAAAATAGTAGTTGATTAATTGTTTCGAAGATGATTAATAAACATAAGAAAGAACGCAGGTTGTGGTGGCGGTTGTTTATGGTGGCGAAGTGGTGACGGATTGCATCTCGAAGTATGAGATAAAACAAGGAAACAAATAGCTTACTTGTGTGTGTCGTGAGAACTGAGCCAAAAACAGTATTGTTGCAAGTTAAGTGGCTGGAAGAAGATGAACAAGGTGGTGATTAAAGGTGGTTCCATGGTGGGTGGTGTGTTCACGATTAGTAGTGATTTGGAGATGGGAGGTGGGTTGCAATGGAGTTCGGTTTAGGTGGTAGTGAGGGTATTGATCAACAAACAATTGAGTTCATTGATGGTAGTGATAGTTACTTGTTTTTGTGATTTGCGTATAATAGAAAATGAAACAAGATGTGGGTGTGATTTGAAAGGTGACTGTCGAAGAAGAAGGGTTGGTGATTAGCACATAATGATTCATGGTTCTCCATATATGTATATCTATATACTTCTGTATATAGAATTAGATATAGATGACAGAGAGGATAGTTGGTAATGGGATCAATTTATCAAAAGCAAAAGTAATACAGTAATTCTATAAGTGATAATTCAAATCACGGATGAATAAATTATTGTACTCCTGACAACACATAATTTGTTTTTGTTGACTTTAGTTAGGCAGTAGGAAATGGGAGACAAAATTTACAATTGAATGAGATATT
The DNA here is from genome assembly GCF_046630445.1 of Rutidosis leptorrhynchoides. NCBI lineage: Eukaryota > Viridiplantae > Streptophyta > Magnoliopsida > Asterales > Asteraceae > Rutidosis > Rutidosis leptorrhynchoides. The sequence goes on along the minus strand of NC_092338.1, from coordinate 77,540,797 downwards.
TAGCAAACTTCATATAATTATTTTTGTTTTTATATTCTATATTTATCATTAATAAAAAAAATAAATATAATAATAATACTAATGAATATAATAATAAGTTGTATTATAATATTAATAATAATTATAATAATGTTACCAATTTTTAGTAATAATACTAATAATTATTAATAATAATGATAGTAATAATAATAATTATAATATTAATATAACAAATTAATATTAACACATAATTATTTATATAGAATGAAATCTTATAAATTTATATATATAATATTTATATATCGCTTGTATATATAATTGTTTATATTTACTTATTTATATATACCTATCAATTTACAAATAATGGTGCGTGAATCGCCGAAAATGGTTGAAGGTTAATTGCATATATAGAAACAGTTCAAGATTTTTGAGACTCAACCTAACAGGCTTTTCTTAACGTGTCAAAAATATAATATCGTATCGAGAGTTTGGTTTAAAATTAGTCGAAATTTTCTGGGTCACTACAGTACCTACCCGTTAAAGAAATTTCGTCCCGAAATTTGATCGAGGTTGTCATATCTAACAATAAAAATGTTTTTATGACAAATATGAGTTGATAAATAGGGTTTTATCATTATTGATAAATATAGATAAAATGATTCAATTATGTGAAGCGTATGAATTAAGCTATCACAAAATTGTGAATTGAGGAAAATAATATTCTTTTTGACTTTTGACGTAGTCTGGGTTGAATTCCGGAATTCAAGAGATTTGAAGGAAATCTTCATAATCTATGTAAGATCTGATCCTTCGGGATTTAAAGAAATTAGGATCTATTTAATTAGATGAGGTAATTCACTTCGATTGCTGATGAGTAAGCTGAAGTTCCTTACGATTGCTAGCCCCTAAAAGGAGCATTGCTAGCCCTGAATTTTCTTTTCTTCCCTTGATCATGATCTACTTACTCCCTGTGATATAGCTTTGTAATTCACTTCGATTGCTACGTCTGATATTTTCATTATAAATTTAAACCCTTCCATTCCATTATTTTCACCACTCCAATACTTTCTTTCTCGATCCATACTTTCAATGATTGTGTATATGCTTAATCTAACTCTGGTTCTTAACCTCATTCTGACTATCGCCATAATCATTCTTCTATTCCATCTCCCACCAGAGGAATCTGTTTACTTCTACTTCTCTCTTGGGGTAATTGTGTTTATCATACTCCCGTGTCTTTATATTGCTATTCGTATTAATATCCACAGTTTGTAATCTCCGTGTTGTTATTGGGCTTTATATTTTCTCTTATATTTTGGAGCTCTTTTGCCTTTTTATTCTCTTCTCGATCTCTAGTAAAGCGAGTAATGGTCCAGAATTCGTAAGTATGGAGTTTCGAATGAACTTAATGTTCTAAACGAGAAAGAACGTAATAGCATGATTTGATTTGTCAAATTACCCGAATCACTGAGAATAGAACTATCAAGAATATATTTTCTTGATATGTTTAGAAGTTAATCAGAATAAAAGAGTTATGTAACATGACACATGATGACGTTATAATCTGTGAATCATCATGTTCCATTTAGAAACTCAACATGACTTACTGTAATATAATCACGTTGATCAAGTGTCATTATATTATACTAACTCATGCATCAGTTCCCAAAATTACTTCAATAACATTCATATTTTAAGCTCGAAAGTTTACAGAATATAGAAACTATTAGTTTCTATATGATATAACACTGATAGCACGAAGAGATTATTGATTTCAGATACGAATAGTTATAAAAATATCTTCAGAAATATGGAGGATATTTATAATGAAAGATACGATGATATCTTGGAATTTCTAATATCGAAGGGTGGTGAAGAAAATTTGTTCGTAAGAGTTCGGAGTCAGAAGCAAGGTATTCGCTAAATATTTTATCAGAAATAGAATCATCAGGATTCTTTATGTACAAGTTTAGTCCTTGTGATTTGTTTAGAGTCTCCTTCATGGTTTGCTCAATTCTTTATTATCAAACTTTTGACTGTTAAGGCAATCTTCAGTTTTCACTGCTTCATCAGCTTTTTCAAAACTCAGCAAACTGATTCATAGGCTAAAGCGCTTTTCAGAAATTCAGAACGAAAGATCATAATTCTAAGAGATAATGGTTATATGTATACATACAACTGTTGATGTAGGCATGTTGCGATTTTTCAAAGTACTGATTTCTAATTCCTGGTACTTGGTATGGCAGTTCAAGTTATCAGATGTGGATAAGTACATGATAGGATTTTGATAAATATAATGATTTTCCAGAAGGTCAAAGATCAATGAAGTTGCTAGTAAGTTTACTGCTAATGCGGTAGGATATAAACGATTCCTCGGTAACAATAAAAGAGCACGCATATATATATATATATATCAAGGTTATAATATGGTTGTTTCGAACGAATAGTCGAAGTTGATTTGCTAGAGCTTTGATAAAATTGGCTAATTTGGAAAGGGATTGTACGGCTATTGTCGGTAATAACAATGCCAAAGAAGCTAGCACAGATACGTGTTAAACGTTTACTCAAGTTCCAAGTGTTTTTCAGGTGTATAACTATATGCATAAATCTTTTCTTACGTAGATGAAGTGCGGTTGGTTCATCCTATCGATTGAAGTGTTTTCAAGAATTATGAAAGGTTTGAACGCAGATTGTAATCGTCAAGATATAAATGAGGTTTAAGATGAAATCAAGTGGCAAACTTGAAGAAATGTTTAGTTTCATATGTTATAATCAATATTTTAATTCATTTTAATTGTCCAATGTTATTAGTCCACAGTCGATAGTCCACAGTTAACAGTCCAATAATTCATATATAGTTTAATATATATATTCGAATTAATTAATACGTATCGTGACCCGTGCACATGTCTCAGAGTCGATCACAACTCAAACTATATATATTATTGTAGAATCAACCTCAACCCTGTATAGCTAACTCCAGCATTACTGCATATAGAGTATCTATGGTTATTCCAAATAATATATATAGATGCGTCGATATGATATGTCAAAACCTTGTATACGTGTTCCGATATTTAAAGTGCGTAAAATAAATAACAGAAATTAAATGACGATAAATAAAATTGCGAGAATTAAAATTGCGATAAATAAAATGAGATAAATAAATTGCGATAAATAAAAGGTAATACAGAATTAACAGTTAGCTAGGAACAGTTAGCGTGGATTCTTAACAAAATTTCCCATAGTTAATTTGTTTGTTTCTAACAAATTTTATTTTGTCCAATGTTTTCTTCATTATGCCACTTGTTGGATTCTGATAAATCAAAATCCAAATATGAAATTGAATGAAAATAGTTATTTTGCGGTGAACGGATACATATATCTGTGGATGTAAGTAGGATAGTAATTGACTATCGAATCAGATTCGAAGAATGTACAATGTAACCTATTAATGTGAAATCTAAATATTCCTCGGGTATTACCTACCCGTTAAAATATTTTCACCATTAACAGTTTGTACGAAAGAATTTTTAATTACAATCTTTATGAAAATATATATACATATATATTTTCTTCAGATGTAATCATGGATTTAATGAGTCAATATGTTATTAAACTCATTTGATTTTCCATTAGAACAAGAACAGATAATCTCTAAAACATTTGAGATTACATAATCGCCATGTCGAACGAAGATAAATGATGTAGAACGATTCGCAGATTGATGATTATGCTCGAGGTACATAATGAGATGTTGAGGTGTGTGATGTTGATTATACTGGTGTTGTTACTGATGGTACTGTTGGTGCCAGTGATGTTGCTGAAGCTGGTAAATTTTGCACCATATTCTCTAAATTGATTACTCGAGCGCGAAGTTCGTTGACTTCTTTTATTATTCCGGGATAATTGTCGGTCGGAACGAGCGGATGAATAAGGTTTAGAATTTTAGATAGAATATAATCGTGGCGAGGTATTTGGGAAATGAGGGTGAAAATGGTGTTTCGGACTGGTTCGCCGGTAAGTGCTTCGGGTTCTCCGTCAAGTGGTGAATTTGGTTGGTGGAAAGGATCGCCTTCTTCTCGTCTCCATTGATTAAGTCGACTACTGACCCATCCGATGAATTGGTTGATTCATTCTAATGACGCTGCTTTTGGAGCTTAGGTGAACATCCATGTCGGAATAGCTGTCGGAATAACTATCGGAATAGCTATCAAAATCTGAGGGACTCGAACTGGTTGAGGGATTCATCTCGTACGATCAGATGAAGGATTTTCGATAAGAAATAGATTATAGGATGTAGATTAGCACCCTGCAATATATAATTTACATATGTATATATAATACTAATATCCCATAAGTTACGGAGGAATCTACGGAAGCTGTCAGGCAAAGGTAACAATAGCAGATACGCTAAGATATGAATTTTGTCTATACACTACTCATGCAATCAATGCAGTAAGATGTGTCAAGACTAAGAATGATAAGTAGGTAATTTCCTAAGGATGATAAGTAGGTAATTTTCGACACGAAATGATAAGCAAAACTTTTAACATGCAGACACGGTCGAAGTCCGGACTCACTAATGCATCTAAACAACTACTAGTTAGACACACTAATACAAGACCTGGTTCGCTAAGACCACCGCTCTGATACCAAATGTCATACCCCGTCCTAAACCATCTGGACGAAGTCACCAACATCTGGTCCCATTGTGATGATCGACTCCAAATAATGTCTTTAAAATGAGCAAATGCACAGCGGAAGATTTCTTTCATACCTGAGAATAAACATGCTTTCAAGTGTCAACTAAAAGGTTGGTGAGTTCATAAGTTTATCATAAACAATAAAATTCATCATTTTGATAGATCACAAGATTTAAATGCTGCATGGTACAAATGGGCCTGAATCCTATACCCACCTGTAATGTACATGCGATATCTTTTAAATACAGTACACCTTTCTCGTGTATGAAATCATCTTTCATAAATCTTAGTAACCGTACACATATCTCGTGCACAAAAATAACATACACATAACCTTTGTATAAAATCATTCTCTCGATACATAACATTCACTTTTCATTTCTTTCATAGCTTGGCTTGGTAACCGACCTTAACATATAATGCGCATAATAATATCCCCAAAACAGAACATCTCGTCCGTATAATAATCATATAAACTTCGAAGTACTAAACACCACGCCCACTAGCCCTTCCATCTAGTGAACATTCTGGGTGGGGGTGTTAAACCCGGTAGCTACCTTTAGGTTTCGCGTCAATTAGGCGTGCACTAATTCTTAAAATTAGTGATGTTCTCTAATTCTTAGGTTACCAAGCAATAATAATCAGGGGAAAAATATTCATATCAATTGTGGCAATTATCACGTCCACATAATTCAATGGTGGTAATTATCACGTCCACATAATTCATTCGAGGAATGTTTTGCTTGTGTCTATCTCGTCAAATATTTATAAAAGCATTTCATGTATTCGCAGTTCAAAATGTATTTCAAAAGCATTTAATAAAGCAGTTGTAAAAGCAGCACATGTATTCTCAGTCCCAAAAATGTAAAGATTAAAAGGGAATCAAATGAACTCACGCATATAAATATTGTAAAACAGTTAATAAAGCATTTGCATGTATTCTCAGCCCAAAAATGTAATGAGTAAAAAGGGAGCAAATGAACTCACTATACTGTATTTTGTAGTAAAAATACATTGGACGATATTGAACAATGCAGGGTTGGCCTCGGATTCACTAACCTATATCATTTATATATATATTAACACATATAAGGGTAATTGAACAAATTTATATATATTTATTAGTTATATCATTTATATATATATATATATATATATATATATCATTCGTTTGTTAAACTAGTAATTATAATAGTATTAAAATAATATTAGTAATGATAAAAATAACGATAATGATAATACTAATATTAATAATAACAATAATAATAATAATAATAATAATAATAATATTAATAATAATAATAATAATAATATTAATAATAATAACAATACTTATAATAATAATAATGATAGTAATAGTACTGTTAATAATAAAAATAATAAAATGATGATCTAAAAAAAATGATACTTTTAATAATAGTAGTAGTTTTTAATAAAATGATAATGAAAATAATTAGTATTGATAATAATACTTAATACTTAATAATGATAATAATAATAATCATGCTACCTTAAAAGAATTCATAATCTTCCCTAAAATGAAAACTGTTTCTGCCACTGCTCGGACTCGAACCCGCGACCTCTCGATTAGACACGACACCATGAACCATTGCTCTACCCATTCAATTCTGATGTAATTAGGATTAAAAGACTATATAACCCATTCGTCTGTTCTCCTTCTTCTTAATTAATCGCAGGTGAAATCAACCATAACAACATCATACATCACGTATCACTATCATAATCATAACATCATTATTTATCATGATCATCATGATCATAGAATCATAATTCATGTATCATTAACTCCCTTTATAAACATAATCATGATCATAATCTAATTGTCTATATCATCATCTTAAACTAATCTAACATCACCCTCCAATCATCGACCTCATCATCGTCCATACTAAAATCATCATCAACATACGATCATCATTCTCATTTTATCACTCATTATTATTAATTCTCTGTAACCATCATCATCATTATGCATCAACATTTATTAATTATCACTATCGCTATTGTTCAGAACAGAAAATAGTTTTGAGCCCAACAAATGCAATAGCCTATCAGAAGTTATTTAGCCCAAAAAAAAAATTTAGTCCATTCTTAAATACAAGCCCAAGAAGATATTTAATCAAACCCAAATGAATTATATCAAATGTTCCGTAAATTTAGGAGTTAGCTGGGGTTTGATTCGGTTTTATTGAATGACAATAATATCTGGAACAAAAATAAAACACACTGGCCATCCTTGTCATCATCACAACTATTCGATCTCACTTTTTTTTATACTGTAATTGTAATTGTTATAAAAGTAAGAAGAAATTGTTCCAATCTTTCCTTCATCGTTCTTTTAATCGTTTTTACTATAATCACGATCAGTAGCAGCAGTTTGTGTCTCGATCCAAAATAGTAAACGGGTGTAACAATAATTTATCGAAGTTGTGGTGTAAGTATTCGATGATGAGGTTGTAGGTGAAGGTTTATGTGTCACGGTAGTACAATAGTAATAGAAAAATATAAATATGTAACGGTTATCAGGAGGTGGGTGTCAGATTAATTGATGTTCGATCAAAAGGAAATAAATGAAGGTTTGTTGCTATTATGGCTAAGACCAGGATAATAACAGAATAGTAGTTGATTAATTGTTTCGAAGATGATTAATAAACATAAGCAAGAAAGCAGGTTGTGGTGGCGGTTGTTTATGGCGGCGAAGTGGTGACGGATTGCATCTCGAAGTATGAGATAAAACAAGGAAACAAATAGCTTACTTGTGTGTGTCGTGAGAACTGAGCCAGAAACAGTATCGTTGCAAGTTAAGTGGCCGGAAGAAGATGAACAAGGTGGTGATTAAAGGTGGTTCCATGGTGGGTGGTGTGTTCACGATTAGTAGTGATTTGGAGATGAGAGGTGGGTTGCAATGGAGTTCGGTTTAGGTGGTAGTGAGGGTATTGATCAACAAACAATTGAGTTCATTGATGGTAGTGATAGTTACTTGTTTTTGTGATTTTCGTATAACAGAAAATGAAACAAGATGTGGGTGTGATTTGAAAGGTAACTGTCGAAGAAGAAGGGTTGGTGATTAGCACATAATGATTCATGCTTCTCCATATATGTATATCTATATATTTCTGTATATAGAATTAGATATAGATGACAGAGAGGATAGTTGGTAATGGGATCACTTTATCAAAAGAAAAAGTAATACAGTAATTCTATAAGTGATAATTCAAATCACGGATGAATAAATTATTGTACTCCTGACAACACATAATTTGTTTGTTGACTTTAGTTAGGCAGTAGGAAATGGGAGACAAAATTTACAATTGAACGAGATACTTAGCAAACTTCATATAATTATTTTTGTTTTTATATTCTATATTTACCATTAATAAAAAAAATAAATATAATAATAATACTAATGAATATAATAATAAGTTGTATTATAATATTAATAATAATTATAATAATGTTACCAATTTTTAGTAATAATACTAATAATTATTAATAATAATGATAGTAATAATAATAATTATAATATTAATATAACAAATTAATATTAACACATAATTATTTATATAGAATGAAATCTTATAAATTTCTATATATAATATTTTTATATCGCTTGTATATATAATTGTTTATATTTACTTATTTATATATACCTATCAATTTACAAATAATGGTTCGTGAATCGTCGAAAATGGTTGAAGGTTAATTGCATATATAGAAACAGTTCAAGATTTTTGAGACTCAACCTAACAGGCTTTTCTTAACGTGTCAAAAATATAATATCGTATCGAGAGTTTGGTTTAAAATTAGTCGAAATTTTCTGGGTCACTACAATTTGTCCTTTGATTTCATAATCTGGCGCATTAATGTGTGGCTTAATAATGGCGTGACCTTGGCCCGTGCGTGTGGCTCTCATTCGATCTTTCATACTTAGAGGTTCCGTTACTTCCATAATTAAAATTGTTCAATACGCATCACTAGAGGATTCTGATTTAATGGTTTCTTCCTCGACAATCTCTGGTTGAATGATTTGTGGTTCCAGAGGAAATATTAGTGGTTCAGGATCTCTGAATTGTCCTTGAATATCCTCCGGGTTCTCAATTGTGAGGTCGTGCTCAAAAAATGGATTATCGGAAATTCGAATTGGAGTACTTGGTCGACTAGATGATGATTCTAAAGAAAAATCAACGGCGATAATATTGGCTAGATGTCTTGATCGAGTTACAGGTGGTGAACGTATGAAAGGTGGTGAACATTTTGCTCGGTGCATTCACTGAATATCCTATTAGTTATAAAGATAAAAATTATATAAGTTATCAAATTAATAGACTTTTCTGATTTTTCCTACGTTTCGAATAGCCAATAGATGCAGCAGGTAGCCAGGACCCTTTAAATCGGAAGCCCACAACTCGCCACTAACAAATCCAACTATTACTACGAATCAGAAAATTTTGGATGTCTATCAATTTAACCGCTTAAAATAATTTTTCGTTTTGAATTTTTAGAGAAGAAATAGAAAATTCTATGTCCTAAAAACTAGAGCGTCGAGAAATAAGAAAGAAAAAGAGCGCGTCGAAAAACGTCGAAAAGTAAAAGTCGAAAAATACTAAGAAAATAGCGCGTCGAAAAATAAAAGTCGAAAAATAATAATAAAACTTAAAAGTCTAAAAACTAAATATTAAAAGTTACGTCTAAAGGTATTAAAGCTTAAAAGGAATTCTATATCCAAAACGGCAATAATTTAAAAAGTTCTAAAATCTTAAAACGGCGTCACAAAATTTTAAAGTACCTAAATCTTAGTCTAAAGAAAAAGTACTTAAGGGATTTTACGGCAAAGTCTAAAAATCTACAAATAAAAATAACTACGGCAAAATACTAGTCTTAAAACTAATTACGAACGAAAAATATACAATTTAAACGAATTATACAATTAAAAAGATACAATTTATAAAAATATAAAAAATGTTAAAATTATTTATTTTTACAAAAATATTATTTCTATATTATTATTTTATAAAAGTATTAATTTATATAATTAATAATAATATTAAAACTTAATATTACTAATTATAAACTAATATTAATAACTAATTAAATATATAAACCCTAACTAGATTATTAATTAATAATAATAATAATAATAAATAATACGTAACCCTAATTCTGCTGTACCAGGTACCAGACCTGTCAAATAGCTCATGCGACCGCATGAGTCTTCTGTTATGGTATCATGCGGTCGCATGAACAAGGAGTTCAGCAATATTTTGGGCTTTTAATCTGCTCGGCCCAAATTTCTATTTATTAATTATTTGATTTCAGTTTTCTCTATTTTTTTATTTTTTATTTTTTATTTTTAAACTTACTTATAAGTAAAATTTATATATAAAAAAAAAAACTTAAATTTTAAGAACTTAAAAATAAAAACACTTTTTATACTTTAAATAAGATCTTAAAAATATACCTTCTTTTTATTTTAAACACTTATATATATATATATAGATATATATATTTCTTTTTTTATATGTAAAATAATATTTTTACAAAATTATATATTTTTACAAAAATATAGTTTTAATATATGTGCGTTTTTCACCGATTCCCCCGCAGCGGCTCCAAAAATACTTGATGTGTTGCGAGGTGTATACGAAATATTTATTATTTTTGTTACGAAATACTATGAAATATTACACAAGTTTTATTAATTTACGGATGGAATATACCTAAACCGTGCTACAACACTTATAGGCAATGTACCTAATCGTAGAGTAGTGTAGTTTTTAGTAAGTCCGGTTCGTTCCACAGGGAGACGGCTTATTGCGTACACTATATTTTTAAACAATTATATTTGTATATATATATATATATATATATATATATATATATATATATATATATATATATTAGTAATATAGTAGTATTATTATTATTATTATTATTATAAAAGGGTGTTTTTACCGTTTAATGACCGGTTTGTCGATTTTATATTTTAAGCTTAAAGATAAATGACGATAATATAAATGACAGAATTTAAATTGCAATAAAGTAAATTGCAATAATTAAAATGACAGTAAATAAAGGTACGATGAAATATGAAATAAAAATATTATGCTTATTTAAACTTCCGTAATCATGATGTTTGACGTTTTGATTTTAATTTATTTATCTGGGTTAATTGTCCTTTGTCCTGGATTTATTTGATACCTATCTGGTTTTTGTCCATAATAATCCATCGGTCATAATTATAAAATGCTCGTCAAATTAACCTTATTCCCGAAGTCAAATATTCCAACTAATTAGGGATTCGAACTGTAACAAGATTTTAATACTTTGTTAATAATTACACCAGGTTATCGACTGAGTGTAATCCAAGGTTTTAATACTTTGTTAACAATTACACCAATTATCCGTGTATGTAACCCACCCCTGTTTTAATGAGATATGAATATTAATTTACCCACTTGATCAGAATGAATAATCAATTACCCAACCCAAATAATTTATTAAATGATCGTAAAAGATATCGTATAAACGTCACTAAATAGGACATACATAATCATTTTAATAATTATTAGATTAACTAATTTGAAAATAGGTTCGACAGGTTCCAATGAGTTGTCGCTCAATTAAACAATACCCCCTATCTATTAATAGTCATAGTCCAATGTCCACAAGTGTGGGTCTTTTGTCCAAATCTTAATTATGGTACAAAATCTAATAACCCCGTCTTAATATTTAGTCTAACATCACGATTAATTTGGCTCAAATAAGCATAATAATAACTTAGTTACGAGACATTAATTTAAAAAGGAAGAACATAGCTTACAGGAGTGATTAATCGCATAGCGTTACACGGACAGAGTTCCGACTTACAAAACCTTAAAACATTTCTTACAATAACTCAATTATTATTAAACTTAAATTAAACTTTAAATTATAAAAATATATATATATATATATATATATATATATATATATATATATATATATATATATATATTTATATATATATATATATATATATATGTTTCTTACAGAGAAGGAAAAGAAAAAGATGTCTTTAATTTCGGCCAGAAAACGTGAGTTTTATAGAATGTGGCATGCTACAGTAACTCATGCGAGTGCATGAGTTTTGTGCCTTCTGGCCATGCGATCGCATGGCCGTCATTTCCAGGTCACATACTTTTTGGCTCCTAGCTTGTCGACATATTTATTTAATATATATAATATATATATATAATTTTATATAATTATATATATTATATTATATTCATGTTCATAGTTGATTTGTAATTTTAGCTCCGTTGCGACGCGCGTTGATAGTTGGCTCAGGTCCCGGTTCCAGATTTTTGAACGTCCTTTCGTATGATTTAATATCTTGTACTTTGCATTTTGCGTCTTGTACTCTTGTAACTTTTGAGACGTTTCTTATCAATAATTTGAACCACTTGGATTGTACTTTGTACTTTTGAGCTTTTTGGTCATTTGCGTCTTCAAATCGTCGTTTTCTTCTTTTGTCTTCGCACTTATTTATTTAAACGATTATTACATAAAAATAGAACAATAGTAACTAAAAGCTTTACATATTGGAAGGATATTGTGCCTAAATATATGTTCATTTGGAGCACTATCAGATACCAAGAGGGAAACGTATAAAGACCAAATTACCCTCACGTGGAGATCACGTGGGAATGGATTAACGGGAGAAGCAAACAGAAACGGTCACTAGGGCTATCCTTGCACAAGAATTCAAGTATAATGACTATCCACCCTCAAATCCACAACTATGTCTATCCTAGCTGGGTGGTACAAACCACAGGGGCTATTCGCACAATTTTCTCAAGCAAAAATCCAACAGAGCTATTGCTACTTCATCATATTATCAACATCAAAGAAATATACATACAGTTAAAAATAGATATAATCTTTTAGCAAATTCAATAAACAAATCACTGTTGGTAAGACATAGCTAACTACAATATAAGCAAAATTATAAATAACTATAAATATAACCAAGTATAAGAAGAACTTAAAAAAATCTTACTGCACATTATTGAAGCCTTAAAATATCCAAGATGCTTGGACGAAGGAACCAACCCAAGCAAGCCTACAGAGAAAAAAACATCAACACAATAATGTAAACCAAACGATACATACGATATTAAGCCACCACCGTCGATAATCTATCGAACAAAAACAAAAAAGGGGCTTCAAATATCGAAAAAATATATAAGTAGATATGTACATCTACGTAGTGAAACTACAGATGCAAAAAAAAAAAAAATTAAAAACCCCACCTGTAGCTTAACCAAGCCACCGACACGAATGATGAAGATGAAGAAGGCATAGATTGGATACCAACAAAGAAGGGGAAAAAATTCCTAAAATCAACAATACAAACCCTAGAAAACAAATCAGAGTTTACCGCAATAGTGTGGCAAAGATGATTGAAGGTACGCATGCGGTGGCAATGGTTGCGAGCTGTGGAGACAGAGAAACCCTAATAGGGTGATAAGAAGGGAAAGAGATGCTCGATGGATCCAGAAGGCAGACATGGAAAGGGTGAATATAATAATGAGAGTGGATGAAACATGAAGAGTGTAGAAGAGTTGGGAAGGTGTGGAAGATGGGGTAAAATGACGAAAATAGTCTTTTCGAATAAAAAAATCCAGTGAATAGTAAAAATACACTTTCAATTGAATATATTTATAATGAGTGACTAGTATTGTGACATCGGAGTTGATTTTTAGGATGTATATATATTACTAGTGAAATGACCCGTGGAAATACGGGTTTGTTTAAATGAAACAGTTTAATGATATGTTTTACGTATTAAGTGAATGTAAATGTTAAAGTCATTTAGTTTATTACCCCGTGGAACTACGGATTACGACTAAGAAACTTGTCATTGATTTTACAAACATAAAGTTCGCTCAAAGTTGAGTATTTATATTTATATTTTTAATTATAATAATAATAATAATAATAATAATAATAATAATAATAATAATAATAATAATAATAATAATAATAATATAATAATAATAATAATAATAATAATAATAATAATAATAATAATAATAATAATAATAATAATAATAATTAATAATAATAAATGCCTTTTAAATTTTTTTAGAAAAATAAAATTACAATTTAGGATAGATTAATATTTCCTTTTATAAAAGATTTTGTATTATTTTTTATATTAAATTAATATATAATTATGACATCATCATTATAAAAAAATTAAGCTTAATAATGACATCATTTTATTAGACTATATAGATTAGTCATAGGAAATTTGTGTAAAGATAAAGAAGTGAAGTGCTAAAATTATAGAATTATCTTATCAACAACTAACTATGTTAACCGTGTTGATAATATGAAAATTCCAATGTTTAAAAAATTTATTAAGAAATTAATTATAAAATAATTTGTCATTGAAGAATTACAATTAGCTAGGTGTGTATACAAGCCGAGACGAGCGGAGTCTGAGGTTGCCTAGGCTCGAGCTCAACTCGAAATGATTCGTTTGTATATAAATACATAGTAATTAACTTTTATTAGATTATATATTATATATTTTTTAGTTCGTAAAAAAAAAAAAATTCTTTGCGACAACCATGCACATTGAGTCTCCAATTATAGTATTATAAAAATAATGACTAATGTATACGGAGAATAACTGGAAGACTCGTTTAGACTCGGTGAACCTTTTCGAACACAATATAAAAAGTTTGAGCTCGAACTTGTATATTAAATAATCTACAAAATATGTATGATAAACTATCTTCATCATCCCTAATAAGAATGGAATTAGATTAGATAGATTGGATACATAAGAAAAAAAAAAAAGAAAAAAAAAATACTCTAGTATGATGGAAAGGGATCTTACCTTATTCACATATAATACCAACTCTTCTATGAGAATTTTTATAGATGCTAAACTTTTAAGACTAGCGATTCTCTAATCATATATAATTTAAATATCATTTAAATAGTTTTTAATTAAAAAATACTACTAGGATGGAAAGGGATCTTACCTTTAGGTAGCGTAAGAAAAAGCAATGAGCAACCTTTCCCTCTTTTTAACTAGTTGGTAACCTATTAAATCATCTATATACAATTGCCACTTTTGGTTTTGTATGATCGTGTAAACAGGATTAAACGATCTAATCTTTAATATCGAGTGCGGAATAACTCGATATTGGGTTTTATATCAAAATCAATCAAACAAACAATGATCTTATGTTATTAATCGACTTTAGGATGATTAAGATCAACTCACACGAATGCTAGACGACCAGGGATTCGGCTATGACACTTAGAGAGGTTTAAGATACGTAACCCTAACAATGAACCCAGATTGATCTTTATATACATTCAGCACGTGCAACCGTGCGGTTGCAGGATGCAACCGTGCGGTTGCCCAATGGAAAAACATTATAATAGGTAATTCAAATTATTAGCTATATAATTATAATTATGGTTGTTCAATTTAAGTCTTAGTTTGATATAAAAAAGTCGTAAAAAAGTTAATAATAGTACGTGTTAATGGATTCATTAATCTTTTATCTTTTCATCGAGTATATTTTACTAACATAAACACGACCTCATGATGTAAAGACGTAGGCAGATAATAAGCTGGCAGAATATACGTATACATAGTACGTAAATGATATGTATTATTTGTCTTTAAAATTTGACAATTCTCAAGCAATTTCGTTTTGGGGTAGAGGGGAGGGGGGTTTTACTTGGCCGTGCCCTTGGATCGGTTTCAAGGTTTCCTCCCGGACAGCGATTGAGGCGGGGTTATTAACGCTGCATCGACATAGTCGAAACGGGAGATGATCGCAACGGGTGGTTTAGTCCTATTAGCTGTATATTATTTATTAGCTGTATATTATCCATATATAGAAGATACTGTGTATATGATAAATATATAAACGATTGTAATCCATGAATGTCAAGAAGTTAGTTAGGCCTCAAGGTGTATAAATACATCCGATTATTATCAATGAAAACACACAGATTTATATTCTAATATGGTATCACGAGTCTCTTAATCTATTACCTCTCTATTGCTCCTATTCTTCTGGGCAATTCTGCAATCCATTCTGTTCTTCAATCCGACCTAATACCCATCTTTCAACTTGTCTACAGATCAACTTAAACTCGCTGCTCAACCAATCCAACACATTCAACAATCTGTCCATATCAAACTCGATCTGGACGCCAGCAAATATAACTCATGGTCCGAACTCTTCAAGATACATTGCCGTGCACATGATGTACTCGATCATCTCACTTCTGAAACACCACCAACTTCTTCCAAAGGCAAAGACGAAGCAATCACCCCTGAATTATGGAATCGTCACGATGCTATTGTACTCCAATGGATGTACGCTACTATCTCCTTCGATCTGATGAACACCATCATGGAACCAGGCCTCACTGCTATGAAAGTATGTGATCGACTAAAGAACGTTTTTCACGATAACAAACATTCTCGAGCACTAGCCCTGGAAAATTGATTTGCTAACACCAAACTAGACGATTTTCCCAACATATCCGCCTACTTTCAGGAACTTAAGATGATTGCTGATCAGTTAGCGGATGTCGATGCTAAGGTGGAACCTCACCGCTTGGTTCTACAATTGTTGGCTGGACTTAATGACAACTATGCCCAAATTCGCACTCACATAAATCAAATGGAAAAGCTACCTACCTTTTATGATGCTAGGTCTCAACTAATTGAAGAAACCAGTAGGAATCGCCAGCTCTCTACGGTCAGCAACAACAGCAGTGGCTCCACCACCGCATTGATTTCCACCGCTGAAAATCTAGACACTCGCAATCAAGGGTTTAGTGATCGAGAGAATCATACTCATAATCGAGGGTCCTCATCTGGTAATCGAGGTTGTGGGCATTCCAGCAATCGGGGTGGAAGAGGTGGATATCGTGGAAGAGGAAGGCAACCGAACTCTAACAGTGGTAATTTTTATCAGTTTGGTACAAGGCCTTACAACCCTAATTGGAATTTTAACCAGAACTGGACTTCTCCACCTAATTGGACTTCACAAGCTCCTTGGGACCAAACATCATTTTCTCCACCATGGGCTACTAAAATTCACCATGCCCATATCCCACTGCTCCATGGAATAGGCCCAACATGCCCTCTGGATCTGCTGGATTATTGGGCCCACGTCCACAGGCCCAATATGCTTCGAACAATTCTGCAGCCTCGTCCTATTCTCCTACTGATATTGATCAAGCACTTTATACAATGTCGCTAAATCCACCGGATGATCATTAGTATATGGACAGTGGTGCTTCATCACACATGGCTAATAATCGAGGTATTCTCTCTCCCTATTTTAGTTTGAGCACTCCGAAACAAATTATCGTTGGTAATGGCGATACACTTCCCATTTGTGGAATTGGAAATACTCTTTTACCTTTTACAAATAAACCTATTCTCCTGAAAAATGTTCTACATGCTCCTAAATTAATTAAAAACTTACTTTCTGTTCGTCGTTTAACTACTGATAATTATCTTGCTATCACTTTTGACCCGTTTGGTTTCACTATTAAGGATTTCAGGACAGGAATTCACCTCATGAGATGTAATAGCACGGGGGACCTTTACCCGCTCAACTCTTCCGCTCTCCAACAACTCAAGTATCCTACCTCTCTTGCTGATTTTTCATCAGATATCTGGCATCGACGCCTTGGTCACCCTGACGCCAACATTTTACGTTTTCTTAGAAATAATAAAGCTGTTTTATGCTCATGTAATAAAAACTCATCATTTTGTGAGTCATGCATTCTTGGCAAACATATTAAATTACCATTTTATGATTCCACCTCTACTACTATGTCTCCCTTTGAAATTATTCATACTGATATTTGGACTTCACCTGTTCTTAGTTCTGCAAGTCACAAGTATTATGTCTTCTTCTTGGATGATTATTCTAATTTTTATGGTCTTTTCCCATTGCTCAAAAAACGCAGGTTGTGGACATATTCAAATTTTTTCACACATATATCAACACCCAATTCTCACTTAATATTAAAACAATTCAATGTGACAATGGGACGGAATATAACAACTCAACCTTTCATAAATTCTGTCAACACTTTTCGCTTCTCTTGTCCCCACACTTCTCCACAAAACGGAAAAGCTGAAAGAAAAATATGTGCCATAAATAATATTCTCCACACCATCCTATCTCACTCCTATACTCCTCCTAACTTCTGGCACCACGCCCTTGCCATGGCCACCTACTTACTAAACATTCTACCCACTAAACTACTAAATAACCTCTCTCCTACTGACATTCTCTACAAACGCCAACCAAAATACGACCACCTTCGCGTTTTTGGATGTCTTTGCTACCCTCTCATTCCCTCCACCACTATCCACAAATTACAACCTCGATCCACTCCATGTGTATTTCTTGGTTATCCTGCTCACCACCGCGACTATATGTGCTATGATCTCCGATCTCGCAAAATTATGTTGTCTAGACATGTCTTATTTAATGAAGACACTTTCCCTTTCTCCAACCAACAACCATCGGTTTCTGAGAACTATGACTTCCTTCATTCTACCTTGTCCATTCTTCCTTAAGCCTACCCAACACCCCCTAGTGTCCAGTCCTATACATTGGCCCAGTCAGAACATTCTTTAGCCACTAACTCCACCAATACCTCACCGGCCCAATCACCCTCGACACAATCATCTTCGGCCCAATCCACACCGCCTGCTCCCCATCATTCTGTTGAGACTCAATTTGCGTCGCCATCTAGTCCACAGGGTGATACTTGTGACGACCCGAAAATTTCCGACCAAATTTAAACTTAACCTTTATATGTTTCCGACACGATAAGCAGAATTTGTAATGTTGAATCTCAAAAAGTTTGGAACTACATTCATGTAATCAATTACCCTTTGACCATGTTCGACGATTCACGAACAATTATGTGTTTATAGATATGTATATATAATACATAATATTAACTGAAAACATTAACAAAGTATTAGATATATGATACTTTACATGAACATATTTGTTTCGATATATTTATCGACAGAATTAAGAGATAATATCAAATAATTGAATTATCAGATACATTATGATATGATTACGGGCCTATGTTGTGAGGTCCACTGTCCTTAAGGAAATCTATTCTTTTTGACAACTCAATACTTAACCAGTATGATAAAGATAACGATATTTATATTTTATTTTATTAAATATATAAAATGATTTAAATTAATATTATATATATTTTTTTATACGCGTATTATACGTACATAGTTTTATACTTTTATTATACTTTAACTTTACCTTTACTTTACTTTTACTTTACTTTAACTTTAATAATTCATACTTTAATAATTCACTTTAATAATTCATACTTTAATAATTCACTTTAATAATTCATACTTTAATAATTCACTTTAATAATTCATACTTTAATAATTCACTTTAATAATTCAAAAATCTATTATAAATAGAATTCAATAGGTTTCATTATTTCATAGAAACTTGAAAATATATTTCTCTAAACTCTCTCAATCGATTTATATATATATATATATATATATATATATATATATATATATATATATATATATATATATATATATATATTTGCTCTGTATTATTTCAAGATATTATTAGTATACATAAAATATTACGACGGAGTGATGTCCGAGTGATTTCAAAATAGTTTTTTTGAATGAGTCGAAGCTAAGGAAATTATGAGTTATAGCTATGGAGGTGATGGGTATGGTTCATGGGTATGCTCGTGAGGTTAATCTAGTGTTTATCATCTCCGTTGCGTCTACGTACTGTCCTGCAATATTGAATCTCAATATTGATACGTGAGCACTCATAACTTAACTTTTATATATCAATAGTGTATCCCTGACTAGTGCTCGAGTATATAGGATTATGCATGCTTGTACATTCGATATTGTCCTTAGATAGGTTTGTTGAATCCTGAATTAGATACATATGCTACTGAGATAGGGTATATGATATGCATGTCATTGGAAAGCTAGCAAAAAATTAAGAGCTTTTCATTTAGATATCGAATGGTTTCGATGAACGGATTAGAAGTTATAGTCAACTGAATTTTAGTATTATTGTTAAAATGATTATTATTACTATCGTCGTTATTATTTTAATAGAAATACCATTGTTATTATAAAATATCATTATTACTATTATGTTAGTATTATCATTTTATCATAATACCATTTTTAGTAAACATAAATATTGTTATAGAATAATAATAATTATTATTACAAAATAATACAACTTTTACTTATTATTATTATGATCAATATTATTTTATCAAATAAATAGGGGATACAAAGATATTTTTCACCACGCGTAATATAATTACATTAATAATACTTACCACTATAGTTTTACGATATTAAGTGAACTTTATAAATTTTACTACTTAAGATATATAAAAGTATATTTTATTATATATAAACGTTAATATAAATTTTTATTAATAAATGACTTTTATTATTATAAAATCTAATAAATATATTTAAATATATAAAACGACTATAGTTAAGTTATATAATAAACACGTATAAATTTTAGAAGTCATTTTAAGTCAAGTTGACTTTTGTTGACTTTTGCATATTAGTCTCGAGCATTAGGATTGTGGTACACTATGACTTGACCAAAAATTGTTAGACAAATATTGACCAACATATAAATATATATAATTAATATAGGTTCGTGAATCCGAGGCCAACCTTGCACTTGTTAAATGACGTTATATGTATTTTTACTACGAAATACAGTATGGTGAGTTTCATTTGCTCCCTTTTATATATATTTTTGGGACTGAGAATACATGCGCTGTTTTTATAAATGTTTTACGAAATAGGCACAAGTACTTAAACTAATTCTACGTGGGTTTAAACCAGAAATATACCCTTAGCTTGGTAACATTAAACTACTTGTCTATGTACGGTAGGCGCGAATCCTAAAGATAGATCTATTGGGCCTGA
Source organism: Rutidosis leptorrhynchoides (assembly GCF_046630445.1). Classification (NCBI taxonomy): domain Eukaryota; kingdom Viridiplantae; phylum Streptophyta; class Magnoliopsida; order Asterales; family Asteraceae; genus Rutidosis; species Rutidosis leptorrhynchoides. The sequence continues at coordinate 77,520,049 of NC_092338.1, read as the reverse complement.
CAAACCCCATCCTGACTATGGGATGCTTTAGTACTTCGAGGTTATTTTAAACACACCTGATCTGGTGTACTTCAGAGGGTAAAACATGAACGTTAAGGCTTGTTACCGGGTGCCTACAACTTATAGAATACTTTTATACACTTGCGAGTGTACATATATTTATAAACGGAAATCTTGTGGTCTATTAATATATTGAAATGATTGTTATGATAAACCTATGAACTCACCAACCTTTTGGTTGACACTTTAAAGCATGTTTATTCTCAGGTATTAAAGAAATCTTCCGCTGTGCATTAGCTCATTTTAAGAATATTACTTGGAGTCATTCATGGCATATTTTGAAAGACGTTGCATTCGAGTCATTGAGTTCATCAAGATTGTTATTAAGCCAATTATAGTTGGATGTATTATGAAATGGTGTGCATGCCGTCAACTTCCTTTGTAAAGAAAGTTTGTCTTTTAAAAACGAATGCAGTGTTTGTAAAATGTATCATATAGAGGTCAAATACCTCGCGATGTAATCAACTATTATGAATCGTTTATAATGTATATGAACGGGTCCTTTCAGTTGGTATCAGAGCGGTGGTCTTAGCGAACCAGGTCTTGCATTATTGTGTCTAACTGATAGTTGTTAAGATGCATTAGTGAGCCTGGACTTCAACCGTGTCTGCATGTCAAAATTTTTGCTTATCATTTTGTCGGAATTGCCTGCTTATCATTCTTAGTCTAGACACGTCTTACTGCATTGATTGCATAAAAAATGTATAGACAAAATTCATATCTTAGCGTATCTGCTAATCCATATCTTAGCGTATCTGTTACTGTAAACTTTGCCTGACATATCACGTAAATTCCTCCGTAATTTATGGGATTTTGGTATTATATATACATATGTAAATTATGTATTGAAGAATACCAAATCTAAATTCTACAATCTATTTCATACCAAAAATTCTTTCCCTGATCATACAAGATGGATCCCTCAACCAGTTCGAGTTCCTCGGATTCCGACAGCTATGCCGATATGGATTTCCACATGAGCTCCGAAAGCAGCGTGACCGAAATGGATCAACCAATTAGCCATCATCTATTCTGGATGAATTGGGGATGGGTTCGTAATCTACTTAACCATTGGAGACAAGAAGAAGGTGATCCCTTTCATCCACCACATTGCCCTCTTGGCAATGAACCTGAAGCACTTACTGGCGAACCTGTCCGAAACACCATTTTCTCTCTCATTTCCAGAGTATCTTGTCATGATTATATACTACACCAAATTCTAGATCTTATTTATCCGCTCATCCGAACCGACAATCACCCCGGTGTAATAGAAAAAGTCAACGAGCTTCGCGCTCGGGTAGTGGCTTTGGAGAATATGGTGCAAAGGTTACAAACACCAGCAGCAGCACCAGCAGCATAACCAGTACCACCATCAACAACATCAACAGTACCATTACCACCACCAACAACAACCGCATCGCAAACCTCAACTTCACAATCTGTCCCACAAGCATCGACGTCATACGCCATGTAGATACCAAGGAATACCACAACGATGAAGTATTGATTCATAACTTCATTGGGGAAACATTCTACGGCGATTATGTAATTTCTAAAGTTTAGAAATTATCTATCCTGGCCTTAACCATAAATCAAATGAGTTTAATTTAATATTAACTCATTAAATCAATATTACATCTGAAGAAATATACGCATATATATTTCCATAAAGACTGTAATAAAATTCTTTTGTACAAAATATTAATTGTGAAATTTTTTTTAACGGGTAGGTAATACCCGAGAGATATATAAATTCACAATTAATATGTTACATTCTTCGAATCTGATTCAGCAAATCATCCATTATACTTCCTACTTTCACAACAATATACATTCTTTTATAGAAATCAAAACAACCATACTCATTCAAAATCTAATTACATATTCTGATTTTGTAATCTCAGAATTCGATTCAAGATATAACCGAAATCATTACTCTTAGATTCCTACATCTTTCAAAGCTATACTTTAACTTCAAAACTGTGTTAGAACATCGTATGTATATTAACGGTTATAATCCGTGTTCAAGCCCTTCGAAATACCTGAAGACACTTCAAATAATGAACAAACGAGATGATGATCCAACCACATGTTATCCACAGTTACGTACCTGAAAAACTCTTGAAACCAAAGTCATAATTTAACATGTATCCATGTCAGACCTTTTGGCATTTACTAGCTAAAATAACTTTTCAATCCCTTCTAAAAATAGACGATTTTGTCACAGCTCCAGCAAACCAACTTCAATTGTTCATTCGAATAAGCCTTATTATAATGATTACCCCTTCATCATTATTACCGGGGAACCTTTCATATCTCGCCACATTAGGAGTAAACTTATTAACAACTTCATTGATCTTTGAATTTCCGAAAAATCTTTATATTTATCAAAATCCCATCATTTACTCATCTGCATCTTGTAACGAGAATAGCCATATGAATCATCAGAAATTAACAATCAGTATTTTGAAATCTCGTAGCATGTCTACGCCAACAATTATATGTGTCTATCTTCTGGACTTATATACTTTGAATGTGAAGTTTCTGAAAAACACCTTAAACTGCGAACTAGTTCTCGAAATACTGATGAAGCATCAAAAACTGTAAACGATCTTAACAGTAAAAAGTTTGATGACAAAGAATAGTAAGGTGGAAAAGCTGAGAAAAAGAGAAGGTTTGGAACTGGAAAACGGATTGAACAGACTATGAAGGAGGCTGTGGACAAATCACAAAGACTAAATCTGCCTTCAAAGAATCCAAATGATTCAGTGCCTGCTAAAGTCATTAACGAATACCTTACTCTTTATTCTAAACCTTTACAGACAAATCTTCATCATCATCCATCAATATTAGAAATTCTAAGATATTATCATATCTTTCATTATAAATATCCGCGATATTTCTGAAGATATTTTCACAACTAATCTTATCTGAAGTCATTTATCTCTTTGCGCTATCAGTGTTACATCATATAAGAAACTATTAGTTTCTATATTCTATAAACTTTCGAGTTTAAATTATGAATGTTTGAAGTAGTGTTGGGAACTGAAGCATGAGTTAGTATAATATAATGACACTTGATCAACGTGATTATATTACAGTAAGTCATGCTGAGTTTCTAATGGGACATGACGATTCACAGACCATGCTGTCATCATGTTTCATGTTACACGACTCTTGTATTCTATTTAATCTCTAAAAATATCAAGAATATATTTTCTTGATGATTCGGTCTTTTCAGGGTATTCTGGTAAATTAACAAATCAAGATCGTGCCATTACCATTTCCTTCTTAGAACATTAACTATGTTCATTCTGAAATTCATATCTGCGAATACTGGACCATTACGAATGTTGCTTAATCGCAAGAAGAAGAAACGAAAGGACAAAACTCCAAAATAGAAATTGGAGTATAAATCACAGCAAATAGAAGGGAGCATTAACTGTGGATGTCAATGATTATAGAAGACAAAAGCAGGGGCTTTGAAATATACGGGAAGATATAAAACCCAACAACCACCCAAAAATTATAAACCGTATATATCGATGCATATAGCAATATAAAGACACGGAAGAACTAAAAACACTATAAAACCGAGAGTATAGTAGAAGTAAATAGATTCTTCCGGAGGCAGATGAAAAAGAAGAACGACAGATATGAAAGTGAGGAGTATATCGAGAATCAATACTGGATGAAGCATATTAACGAATGCTTTAAAGTATGAATTGGGGAAAAAGACTAGAAGGTGTGAGCTGTGGAAATAAAGAAACGAAGGGGGTGGAATTATAGTAAAATATCAGACAGAGAAATCGAGACAGATTATCGCATTTAATCAAAGAAGATCCTGATTTCCTTAATCGCCGAAGAACCAAATCTTATTGCAAAGATTTTCTTTAAATCCCATGAATTTCGAAAATCAATCATAACTACGTCATCGGTTAAAACGAATATACGTTTACTCATTTCAATCTCTTGCGATAGCTTCACTTATACTCTCCGCGTAATCAAATTGTTTTATCTATATTACTCAATGATGATAAAACTCTATTTATCAACTCATATTCGTCATGAAAACATTTTTATAGTTAGCCATGACGACCTCGATCAAATTTCGGGACGAAATTTCATTAACGGGTAGGTACTGTGACGACCCGAAAATTTCCGACCAAATTTAAACTTAACCTTTATATGTTTCCAACACGATAAGCAGAATTTGTAATGTTGAATCTCAAAAAGTTTGGAACTACATTCATGTAATCAATTACCCTTTGACCGTGTTCGACGATTCACGAACAATTATGTGTTTATAGATATGTATATATAATACATAATATTAACTGAAAACATTAACAAAGTATTAGATATATGATACTTTACATGAACATATTTGTTTCGATATATTTATCGACAGAATTAAGAGATAATATCAAATAATTGAATTATCAGATACATTATGATATGATTACGGGCCTATGTTGTGAGGTCCACTGTGCTTTAAGAAATCTATTCTTTTTGACAACTCAATACTTAACCAGTATGATAAAGATAACGATATTTATATTTTATTTTATTAAATATATAAAATGATTTAAATTAATATTATATATATTTTTTTATACGCTTATTATACGTACATAGTTTTATACTTTTATTATACTTTAACTTTACCTTTACTTTACTTTTACTTTACTTTAACTTTAATAATTCATACTTTAATAATTCACTTTAATAATTCATACTTTAATAATTCACTTTAATAATTCATACTTTAATAATTCACTTTAATAATTCAAAAATCTATTATAAATAGAATTCAATAGGTTTCATTATTTCATAGAAACTTGAAAATATATTTCTCTAAACTCTCTCAATCGATTTACATATATATATATATATATATATATATATATATATATATATATATATATATATATATATATATATATATATATATATATATATATATATTTGCTCTGTATTATTTCAAGATATTATTAGTATACATAAAATATTACGACGGAGTGATGTCCGAGTGATTTCAAACTAGTTTTTTTGAATGAGTCGAAGCTAAGGAAATTATGGGTTATAGCTATGGAGGTGATGGGTATGGTTCATGGGTATGCTCGTGAGGTTAATCTAGTGTTTATCATCTCCGTTGCGTCTACGTACTGTCCTGCAATATTGAATCTCAATATTGATACGTGAGCACTCATAACTTAACTTTTATATATCAATAGTGTATCCCTGACTAGTGCTCGAGTATATAGGATTATGCATGCTTGTACATTCGATATTGTCCTTAGATAGGTTTGTTGAATCCTGAATTAGATACATATGCTACTGAGATAGGGTATATGATATGCATGTCATTGGAAAGCTAGCAAAAAATTAAGAACTTTTCATTTAGATATCGAATGGTTTCGATGAACGGATTAGAAGTTATAGTCAACTGAATTTTAGTATTATTGTTAAAATGATTATTATTACTATCGTCGTTATTATTTTAATAAAAATACCATTGTTATTATAAAATATCATTATTACTATTATGTTAGTATTATCATTTTATCATAATACCATTTTTAGTAAACATAAATATTGTTATAGAATAATAATAATTATTATTACAAAATAATACAACTTTTACTTATTATTATTATGATCAATATTATTTTATCAAATAAATAGGGGATACAAAGATATTTTTCACCACGCGTAATATAATTACATTAATAATACTTACCACTATAGTTTTACGATATTAAGTGAACTTTATAAATTTTACTACTTAAGATATATAAAAGTATATTTTATTATATATAAACGTTAATATAAATTTTTATTAATAAATGACTTTTATTATTATAAAATCTAATAAATATATTTAAATATATAAAACGACTATAGTTAAGTTATATAATAAACACGTATAAATTTTAGAAGTCATTTTGAGTCAAGTTGACTTTTGTTGACTTTTGCATATTAGTCTCGAGCATTAGGATTGTGGTACACTATGACTTGACCAAAAATTGTTAGACAAATATTGACCAACATATAAATATATATAATTAATATAGGTTCGTGAATCCGAGGCCAACCTTGCACTTGTTAAATGACGTTATATGTATTTTTACTACGAAATACAGTATGGTGAGTTTCATTTGCTCCCTTTTATATATATTTTTGGGACTGAGAATACATGCGCTGTTTTTATAAATGTTTTACGAAATAGGCACAAGTACTTAAACTAATTCTACGTGGGTTTAAACCAGAAATATACCCTTAGCTTGGTAACATTAAACTACTTGTCTATGTACGGTAGGCGCGAATCCTAAAGATAGATCTATTGGGCCTGACAAACCCCATCCTGACTATGGGATGCTTTAGTACTTCGAGGTTATTTTAAACACACCTGATCTGGTGTACTTCAGAGGGTAAAACATGAACGTTAAGGCTTGTTACCGGGTGCCTACAACTTATAGAATACTCTTATACACTTGCGAGTGTACATATATTTATAAACGGAAATCTTGTGGTCTATTAATATATTGAAATGATTGTTATGATAAACCTATGAACTCACCAACCTTTTGGTTGACACTTTAAAGCATGTTTATTCTCAGGTATTAAAGAAATCTTCCGCTGTGCATTAGCTCATTTTAAGGATATTACTTGGAGTCATTCATGGCATATTTTGAAAGACGTTGCATTCGAGTCATTGAGTTCATCAAGATTGTTATTAAGCCAATTATAGTTGGATGTATTATGAAATGGTGTGCATGCCGTCAACTTCCTTTGTAAAGAAAGTTTGTCTTTTAAAAACGAATGCAGTGTTTGTAAAATGTATCATATAGAGGTCAAATACCTCGCGATGTAATCAACTATTATGAATCGTTTATAATGTATATGAACGGGTCCTTTCAATACTACCATTGATCAAGTTACACCTGACTTATCTACTCCTCCCACCTCTCCTTCACACACACCTATAACAATAACTCCTCCGCCTCCCACACGCACCATCACCACTCGTACCATGCACGGTATTCACAAACCTAAAACACCATTTAATCTTACTGCTACTACCACTCCTTCTCCAATTCCTCGTAACCCTCGTAAGGCTCTTAATGATCCTCACTGGAAGCGTGCCATGATGGATGAATTTCGTGCTCTTATTAAAAATGGGACTTGGGAAATTGTACCTCGCATACCCGATATGCATGTTATACGTTCTATGTGGATATTTAAGCATAAATTATTATCTGACGGTTCTTTTGAGCGATACAAAGCTCGTTTGTTTGGTGACAGCAGGTCTCAACAGGTTGGAATTGATTGCACCGTGACGTTCAGTCCCTTGTCAAGCCAGCGACAATCCGTGTGGTTCTCAGCTTAGCTCTTTCAAATTCTTGGGATATCCGCCAGCTCGATGTTAAAAAAGCGTTTCTTCACCGGAATCTAAGTGAGACAGTTTTCATGTATCAACCAATGGGTTTAAGAGATCTCGTGCATCCGGATTATGTGTGTCATTTAAAGAAGTCACTCTACGGGCTTAAACAAGCACCCAGGGCATGGTACCAGCGTTTCGCTGATTTTGTGACTACTCTCGGTTTTACTCACAGCAAGTGTGATCACTCTCTCTTCATTTAAAAGCATGGGCGTGACACAGCTTACTTACTATTGTATGTCGACGACATTATCTTGACCACGTCCTTCTATGCTTTGCGACAAACAATAGTGCAACATTTGTCACAGGAATTCGCTATGAAAGATTTAGGGAAGTTGAGTTATTTCCTGGGTGTTTCGGTGCAACACACCACAAATGGCTCGTTTCTTCACCAATCTAAACATGCCCGTGAAATTATCGATCGCGCATATATGACATCATGCAAGCCATCCAAAACTCCTGTCGACATCAAGTCCAAACAAGCCTCGAAAACAGGACAACCATATCATGATCCATCTTATTTTCGAAGTCTTGCGGGTGCTTTACAATACTTAACATTCACCCGTCCGGATATCTCCTATGCGGTCCATCAAATATGCCTACATATGCATGCCCCGTACGATGTTCACATGCTTGCACTCAAGAGAAAGATACGGTATATTCAAGGTACTTTGCATCGTGGGCTTTATATGTTTCGGTCTCCAACCATTAACCTGGTCTCCTACACGGGTGTTGATTGGGCTGGCTGCCCCGACACCCGGAGATCCACGTCTGGTTACTGCGTTTATCTTGGTGATAATCTCATCTCATGGTCTTCTAAACGTCAACCGACTCTCTCTCGCTCGAGTGCCGAGGCTGAATATCATGGTGTTGCTAATGTTGTGGTTGAATCCTATTGGTTACGCAATCTTCTTCTTGAGTTACATCGGCCCATACACAAAGCCACTATTGTTTATTATGATAATGTAACGACCCTACTTTTTCCGTTATCTTTTACCGTTAATTATTTAACAACCGTTAACTATTATTCGTGCAACGTCATTTTTATGACCTATATTATTATTTTTGTAATAATATATTAATTATTATGTGCTTGTGAATATTTGTATTCATATTTTAAGTTATACGTTTCTACGTGTCGCAGATTTCTATTCGGTGAATCTTTTCGGTTTTCAAACCAACGGTCAAGCTTTTGGGATTTTTAAGTCCTAATTATTTTAAATATGATATTTTAATGTCATATGATTATATATAGTGTTTATATATTTTATTCGTCGCGTATTTGTTATCTCTCCGAAAAATCAATCGCGTAGTAGCGTTTTCACGTTTCAGGCTTCGATCGGGCGTTCGAGCTAAAAAAATTACACATTTATCATTGTGGGCCATGTGGGGCCCACCCCATTCAGTTTTTGGCTGAAATACACCAAGGGAGGGGTGTATAGCCTCATTTTTTCCTCATTTTTGGAATTACACTCTCATTAGCATTTTCCACCAAACCTAATATTTTCTCTCAAGTTTTTCCTCCTCCCTCTCCTCCCTTTTGAGCCATCGCCTACCACCACCACATTCATCATCATCTTCAACAATCAAGCAAGCAAATCAAAGGGCTTTCATCATTTCCGGATTCACCGCATCGTTCTCTACGCGTCTATACCTTTCACTTCTCGATTAGGGTATAAAACCTAACCCTAGCTCTTTGATTTCTCATATATTTTACTGTATTTTGATGTTATATTGATAGTATGATGATTGTATGTTATTGTATTGTTGTTATTATGCGTAGAAATGCTCGTTAATTCATGTTTTCGGTTTAATTAAATTGGGACAGCAGCTTGTTGGTTAAAATTGGTGAACTTAACTATGATTTTTGATTAAATAAAGTATATAGATGAGTTCCTCTCATTTAGTACATAATTTTAGGCTTTTGATTCACCTCTTTTCGAATTCCGGATCAAAAGTTATGATTAAAATGGTGTTTTGTTGGAATTAAAATGTGAAAACAAATTGTACCAGGTTTAGTCCGACTTGTGACCACTTGTGGAGTCTTTAGGTTGTACTAGTGTGTTAGGATTAATTATGGGATGAACTTTCATGTTCGGGTCATCTAAATCCGAGCCACGGATCACCCGTTATGACTAAAACGTGTTTTGAATCGGATTAAAGTTCCAAGTTGTTTAATGGCTGATCATCACGACTTGGTTACTATTCATGGAGTGTTCTTGAGTGCACCAATGTGTCGGGTGGTTTGATTACGCGGAGATATATATAAGGCTCGCCGAAAACCGACACCCGGGGCTAAAGTTATGACCCGATGAACTTTTAATTAAAACTTATGGTTAATTATTAAAACTTATGATATAAATAATGATTTTCATTATTATTAAATTACTTATGATATAAAAATTAATTATTATAATTTAAGACTTATGATATATATTTATTATATCATTTAATTATTACTTATGATTTAATTAACATTTTAATTAAACTTATGATTAATAATACCTTTATTATTAATGAAAAATACTTATGATAAGTATTAAAATTATATTATGAGATTATTATTAAAAGACTTATAATAAGGATTAATTAATTATTTAATTATTATAAGACTTAGTTATTATTTAATTATAATTTAATTATTAAATACTTATGATTTAATAATTATAATTAGAAACTTATGATATGATTAATAATTCACTATTAATTAATAATACTTATGATATGATTTAAAATTTATTATTAATTAATAATACTTATATTATGACTAATATTTAATTAATTAATTAAATACTTATGTTATATTAATTATATCATTTAAACTTATGTTAACTTTAATAATTCATTTTAATTTAATTAAACTTATGTTATGACATAATTATACATATTTAACTTTAATTAACATTATAACTTATATTATTATTACAACTTACACTTTTAAAATTAATGTTGACTATGTTTGACCAAGGTTGACTTTTGAGTTGACTTTTGGTTGACTTTGACTTTTGTTGACTTTTGTTGACTTTCTAATTAAGGAAACTTTCCTAACTTAAAAACTTTCCAAAAATAGAAACTTTTCTAAAGCAGAAACTTTCCTAAAATAGAAACTTTCCTAAAATAGAAACTTTTCTAAAATAGAAACTTCCCAAAAATGAAAACCTGCTAAAAATAGAAACTTTCTAAAAATAGAAAGTGTGTATCCGTACGCTGTTCCAATCAAACCGATGCATGTTGAGTATTGTTCTATGTCTACTTGCAACATGTACAATAGCTATCATACTAAGACTTGACCTGAGTTAGTTATTTGTATCGACCTGCTTTATTTATAGGTCGGCGTTGTGATCATTCCTGATCACTTTACTTCATTTGCTGTTCGCTTATTTGTGTGGTTACTTCGTTTGCTATTAAGGTGAGTTATAGTCCTCTTTTTCTATTTAAATCTTTTGGGATGAGAATACATGCAATTTATTTTATATTTTGGACTCAAGTGGAGGTTGATTAAAATTATTCATTGTGAGTTGAACAAAAATATTCTCTAGTCTGGTAACTGTAATCACTGGTTTCTACTGGTAAACGCGAATCCTACGGATAGATCTATCCGGTTTGACAACCCCATTTCGAGCTAGTCGCGTTAGCAATTTATAATCGGATTGTTTAGTACTTCGTATTTAGTTGAAGATACACTTGTTCGGTGTATATTATTTATTGTGTTTGGCAAGGGTAAATAAATGGTTAAGTAGTTACCAGGTGACTCACGAAAAATGGAATAATGTTTTTATATGTTTTCTAGCATATAATTTTGTGGTCCAAAAAGGAGTTTTTATGTTTTCAAACATAAATTTTTATGGTTTACATTAAATATTGTTTGCAATATTAAACCTATAATTCACTCAACATTTTTGTTGACAGTTACTCGCATGTTTTATTCTCAGGTTCATGATTGATTGCTTCCGCTATGCTTAGAGAGTCTGCATATTTATGATGGCAGCTTTTGTTAAACATTAAATTGCATTCTATTTTGATACATTTAATAGTGGATGTAGTTGACTTTGTTTTGGTCAACTTTTGAGTTAAGTAATAATGTATGGTTTTTCTAAACTTACATATCTTGGTAGGTTTTCTTTATGGGAAATCATTTTTAAATAAAGAATGCAAAGTTATTTATCAAATTCATATAGAGTTATGATCAAGCTGTGGGACCAAGATAACGATGGTCGTCAAGTGTACTTTGAAGGGTCGTTAAAGTTGGTATCAGAGCCAGGTTGTTGGGAATTAGGCTGCATTGATGTCGTTACCCGAGTCAATAGGGTGCATTAGTGAGTCTAGTCTACAGCCCGGCCTATAATATATTATTATATGTGATTATTTGTATCGTATTGGTATATATATTGTTATCATACATACATCTCTATTATATTTTGAATCCGGGAGGAACTCCCATTCCGATTTAAACGTATTCTCCGACTCATGCGAACTTATCCTTATAAGAACACCTCGGGTAGTTAAACCGAGAGATGTCATTCTTGACTTCTAAAATTCTCGACATTTCTATGTCATCTACTATGGTTATGTATATACCGTTTGAGTTATATTACGCGAGATGTCATTCTTGACTTCTAAATGCTCGGCATTTCAATGTCAGCTATTATGTTTAGGTATATAACATTCTTGTTATATTACGTGCCTTTGTGTTGTTATGCCTATGCGCTTTGGTTTTTGAACCAGAAAATATCATTCTTGACTTTTAGAGATTCTTGGTACTTCGAAGACATTTTTATGTCATCGTTACTCCTATTCGTTACTTTTGATGTTTTTGTCTCTTGTGCTATTCTTAGCACATTGTTTAAGAAATCATTTTAGGGAAATTGTGTGGAAATCCGAGGTTGATCGCGTGTCCTGACCTCATGTAGTGCTATGGGAATGGAACTATGAATTAGTGAAATATAATAGCGTCAGGCCAACGTGATTATATTACGTTAATTCATAAAGAAGTCCCAATATTGTGACATGAGGAATAGAAAGCGAGTCAAAGAAAATTTTTACACTACTCATTCAGAAATTCCGATGTATTACATGGGTAGGGAAAATATTCATTATCTTATTTGTTGATATACGAGAAGCTCGTTTTAACCAGATTATCTATCTCATGCTCTATCCTTCATAACTCGCTTGTTAGCAACAGCTTCGCTCGGGAACAGTTTTGGCCCAAGGACTTATGTCCTGATAATAGTCAAAACAACATTTAACTCATTGGTTTTCATGACCTCGTAACATTTGTTGGTCAAATATCGCACGACGATTCAAGTCCTTTACTCGATCTTCCACGATCTTACTTCAACTTGTAGCCTATGAAATACAGATACTCTGTTTATCATCGGGAATTTTACACATTTGTTTAATTGAGCGGTTCTCACGAGATTTATGGGCGAATAGAAGTAATGAAATATTTTGTCATGTATACAATTGATAAAATCATATATGTATGTATGGATTCAAATGAATAAATTTACCCTTACCTATTTTGGCTAGTATATACTAAATCATACCTTCAAAACTATTTTAAAACTGCTCATTTATTGAGCCGTTTGACTAAGTCAATTTGTTTTATATAAAATGGTACACGTTGTACATACTTCTAAATTTACTAAGAACTTTGTTCCGTCTATGTTGTCACATCAAACAATTAAAGCTTTTTCAAAACTCCTTTGATTGATTTTATCAAATTTTCTCATTACTCTACAGAGTGTTTGGATCACAGTTCTTCTCGTCCTCCGTTTAAGAATGAAACCTACCATTAAGTTCATTGATAGAAACTCTTACACCACTTTGGATGCTGGTTTTATTAAATTTGTTGGAAAGTCTTTGCGCTCGTAAAATTTTCTCTCTTATGGTTGGACATGGACGAAACACGGACCGATAAATCAATTTTCTGGGGAACACTTGGTGGTCACCCTATTGTAGAAAAGGCGCTAGGTGGGTTTCTACCCCAACTGTTGTTAAAGTAGGTATCATGGATGTATATTACACTAGATCATTTGAGGAGTTTCTACTCTCGATATTCACGGCTAACCGCAACACCCTCGTATACATCAGCCCTATGATTCAATACCTTGAGGTATACGAAATTATGTTTGGAGATTCATCTCACCTGGAGTCGACCATTCTTTATAACCCATGATTCGCGTTCTTTTCATCCGCACATAAATTTAAGAATAAGGATGAATCCTAGATTGACTCGCTCATTGTGCGAGGAAGTTCACTCTCGTTGAAAGATCACACCTTTCGTACGTCTTCCTTTCAGAAATGTAATAAAAATTTACTTTGAAGTTCATGATCCTCGTTATTCCCTTTGAAGGAATTGTCTTAAACATCGTTACCACCGATATGGTTACTCTCTATATTTCTTTCTTTGTTGGCAGCAACTATACCTCATTCGTCCCCTTGGGGAGCTTCTGTTTTGTTTGGTTAAGAAGAAAGATAGTTCGTTTCGTTTGTGCATTGACCATCGTGAATTGAAAAAGCTTACAGTTAAAAACCGTTACCCTCTTCCAAGAATTGATGATCTGTTCAATCAACTTCAAGGTTCGTCCGTTTATTCTAAGATTGATCTTCGTTCCGGTTATCACCAATTGCGTGTTAAAGAAACTGATGTTCCGAAAACCGCATTCCGTACCCGTTATGGTCACTATGAATTTCTTGTTATGCCATTCGGATTAACCAATGCACCTGCCGTGTTCATGGACCTCATGAACCGTGTGTGTATACCCTATCTGGACAAATTTGTTATTATTTTCATCGGTGATATTCTCATTTACTCCAAGAGTGATCAAGAGCATGAAGAACATTTGAAGTTAGTGCTCGATTTGTTAAGAAAAGAAGAGTTGTATTCTAAGTTTTTCGAAATGTGCATTTTGGTTGAAAGAAGTTCAATTCCTTGGGCACGTTGTTAGTAAACAGGGAATTCAAGTTGATCCTGCTAAGATTGAGGCAATTGGGAAGTGGAAAATTTCTGAAAACTCCTACTCAGATTCGTCAGCTCCTAGGTTTGGCAGGCTATTATAGAAGGTTCATTCAAGATTTTTCACGAGTAGCGAAACCTCCAATTGCTTTAACGCATAAGGGGAAGAAGTACGAGTGGAAGAGTGAATAAGAGTCTACTTTCCAAACTCTGAAGAAGTTAACTTCTACACCGATATTATCACTACCTGAGGGTAATGATGATTTTGTTATTTATTGTGATGCTTCGTGCCAAGACTTTGGTTGTGCTTTGATGCATCGAAAGAAAGTCATAGCTTACGCGTCACTTCAGTTGAAGATTCATGAATAGAATTATACAACCCATGATTTAGAATTGGGAGTTGTTGTGTTCGCACTCAAGAAGTGGAGACATTACTTATATGGGGTCAAATGTACAGTGTACACTGATCACAAAAGTCTTCAACATATCTTTGATCAAAGACAGTGGAATATGAGGTAGCGAAGATGGGTGGAACTGTTGAATGATTATGATTGTGAATTCCTTTGGCCATTCCGGGAAATAGCCAATGTCGTGGCTGATGCTTTGAGTTGAAAATAGAGAGTTGAACCTCGTAGGTTTAGAGCCTTGAATATGACAATTCGAACTAACCTCACTAGGCAGATTCTTGAGGCACAACAAGAAGCCTTGAAGGAGGAAAATTTCGTAACAGGAAGGTCAGAGGCTTGAGTAAACAGTTGAGGTATGAGCCGATGGTACTCAGTATTGTGCGGGACGTCTTTGGGTTCCGAAATTTGGTGATTTACGACAACTTGTTTTAGATGAAGCTCATAAGTCTAGATACTCTATACATCCTGGTTCAGGAAAGATGTATCATAATCTTAAGGAGCTATACTGGTGGCCTAACTTGAAAGCTGATGTGGCTACTTATGTGGCTAAGTGGTTGACCTGTGCTAAGGTCAAAGCTGAGCATCGGAAACCGTCCGGAACTTCTGGTGCAACCTGAAATTCCCGAGTGGAAGTGGGAAGGTATTACGATGGACTTTATTACGAAGTTACCAAGAGTTGTGGGTGGTTATGATACCATTTGGGTGATTGTTGACCGACTCACTAAGTCAACTCATTTCTTGCCAATTAAGGAAACAGATTCAATAAAGAAGCTTACTCGTTTGTATTTGAAGGAGATTGTTTTGAGACATGGTGTTCTTGTATCGATTATTTAGGACCGAGACAGTCGATTTACATCGAGGTTTTGGCAGTCCTTACAAGATTCTTTGGGAACTAAATTGGGTATGGGCACCGCTTATCATCCACATTCGAATGGTCGGAGTGAAAGGACCATCCAAACGTTGGAAGACATGTTGAGGGCATGCGTAATTGATTTTGGTAATGGTTGGGATAGATACTTGCCGTTGGCTGAATTTTCTTATAACAACAGTTATCATGCAAGTATTAATATCGCACCGTTTGAAGCTCTGTATGGCAGAAAGTGTAGGTCTCCTGTCTGTTGGAATGAGGTTGGGGATGCTCAACTCACAGGTCCAGAAATTATTCATGAGACTACCAAGAAAATCGTACAGATTAAAGAAAGATTGAGAACTGCCAGAAGTCGGCAAAAGAGTTATGCCACAAGGAGAAGGAAATATATTGAGTTTTAGCTCGGTGACTGTGTTATGTTGAAAGTATCACCTTGGAAGGGTGTGGGACGATTTGGTAAGAGAGAAAAGCTGAATCCTCGTTTTGTTGGACTGTTTGAGATTATTGAGAGAGTTGGACCCGTGGCTTATCGTTTGAAATTGCCACAAGAACTCAGTACTGGTCACGACGTTTTTCACGTGTCGAATTTGAAGAAGTGTTTGGCCGAGGCCGATGAAACTATTCCTCTGGAGGAACTTCATGTTGATAAGCAACTTCATTTTATTAGGGAAACCTGTTGAAATTATGGATCGAGAGGTTAAGACTCTTAAGCAGAGCAGAATTCCTATAGTTCGAGTTAGATGGAACGCCAGACACGGTCCCGAGTTCACTTGAGAGCGTGAAGATCAGATGAAGCAGAAGTACCCGCATTTGTTCCCAGATGCTGAGTCAACCCATGCACCTGCTTAAATTTAGGGACGAAATTTCCGTAACGGGAAGGTACTGTAACTACCCTACTTTTTCCGTTATCTTTTACCGTTAATTATTTAACGACCGTTAACTGTTATTCGTGCCACGTCATTTTTATGACCTATATTATTATTTTTGTAATAATATATTAATTATTATGTGCTATGTGAATATTTGTATTCATATTTTAAGTTATACGTTTCTACGTGTCGCAGATTTCTATTCGGTGAATCTTTTCGGTTTTCAAACCAACGGTCAAGCTTTTGGGATTTTTAAGTCCTAATTATTTTAAATATGATATTTTAATGTCATATGATTATATATAGTGTTTATATATTTTATTCGTCGTGTATTTGTTATCTCTCCGAAAAATCAATCGTGTAGTAGTGTTTTCGCGTTTCGGGCTTCGATCGGGCGTTCGGGCTAAAAGCAATTACACATTTATAATTGTGGGCCATGTCGGGCCCACCCCATTCAGTTTTTGGCCGAAATACACCAAGGGAGGGGTGTATAGCCTCATTTTTTCCTCATTTTTGGAATTACACTCTCATTAGCATTTTCCACCAAACCTAATATTTTCTCTCAAGTTTTTCCTCCTCCCTCTCCTCCCTTTTGAGCCATCGCCTACCACCACCACATTCATCATCATCTTCAACAATCAAGCAAGCAAATCAAAGGGCTTTCATCATTTCCGGATTCACCGCATCGTTCTCTATGCGTCTATACCTTTCACTTCTCTATTAGGGTATAAACCCTAACCCTAGCTCTTTGATTTCTCATATATTTTACTGTATTTTGATGTTATATTGATAGTATGATGATTGTGTGTTATTGTATTGTTGTTAGTATGCGTAGAAATGCTCGTTAATTCATGTTTTCGGTTTAATTAAATTGGGACAGCAGCTTGTTGGTTAAAATAGGTGAACTTAACTGTGATTTTTGATGAAATAAAGTATATAGATGAGTTCCTCTCATTTAGTACATAATTTTAGGCTTTTGATTCACCTCTTTTCGAATTCCGGATCAAAAGTTATGATTAATATGGTGTTTTGTTGGAATTAAAATATGAAAACGAATTGTAACGGGTTTGGTCCGACTTTGTGACCACTTGTGGAGTCTTTAGGGTGTACTAGTGTGTTAGGATTGATGATGGGATGAACTTTCATGTTCGGGTCATCTAAATCTGAGCCACGGATCACCCGTTATGACTAAAACGTGTTTTGAATCGGATTAAAGTTCCAAGTTGTTTAATGGCTGATCATCACATCTTGGTTACTGTTCTTGGAGTGTTCTTGAGTGCACCAATGTGTCGGGTGGTTTGATTAGGCGGAGATATATATAAGGCTCGTCGAAAATCGACACCCGGGGCTCAAGTTATGACCCGATGAACTTTTAATTAAAACTTATGGTTAATTATTAAAACTTATGATATAAATAATGATTTTCATTATTATTAAATTACTTATGATATAAAAAGTAATTAACATTTTAGTTAAACTTATGATTTAATTATTACTTATGATTTTCATTATATCATTTAATTATTACTTATGATTTAATTAACATTTTAGTTAAACTTATGATTAATAATACCTTTATTATTAATTAAAAATACTTATGATAAGTATTAAACTTATATTATGAGATTATTATTAAAAGACTTATAATAAGGATTAATTAATTATTTAATTATTATAAGACTTAGTTATTATTTAATTATAATTTAATTATTAAATACTTATGATTTAATAATTATAATTAGAAACTTATGATATGATTAATAATTCATTATTAATTAATAATACTTATGATATGATTTAAAATTTATTATTAATTAATAATACTTATATTATGACTAATATTTAATTAATTAATTAAATACTTATGTTATATTAATTATATCATTTAAACTTATGTTAACTTTAATAATTCATTTTAATTTAATTAAACTTATGTTATGACATAATTATACATATTTAACTTTAATAACATTATAACTTATATTATTATTACAACTTACACTTTTAAAATTAATGTTGACTATGTTTGACCAAGGTTGACTTTTGAGTTGACTTTCGGTTAACTTTGACTTTTAGTTGACTTTTGTTGACTTTCTAATTAAGGAAACTTTCCTAACTTAAAAACTTTCCAAAAATAAAAACTTTCCTAAAACAAAAACTTTCCTAAAATAGAAACTTTCCTAAAATAGAAATTTTCCAAAAATGGAAACCTGCTAAAAATAGAAACTTTCTAAAAATAGAAAGTGTGTGTCCGTACGCTGTTCCAATCAAACCGATGCATGTTGAGTATTGTTCTATGTCTACTTGCAACATATACAATAGCTATCATACTAAGACTTGACCTAAGTTAGTTATTTATATCGACCTGCTTTATTTATAGGTCGGTGTTGTGATCATTCCTGATCACTTTACTTCATTTGCTGTTCGCTTATTTGTGTGGTTACTTCGTTTGCTATTAAGATGAGTTATAGTCCCCTTTTTCTATTTAAATCTTTTGGGATGAGAATACATGCAATTTATTTTATATTTTGGACTCAAGTGGAGGTTGGTTTAAATTATTCATTGTGAGTTGAACAAAAATATTTCCTAGTCTGGTAACTGTAATCACTGGTTTCTACTGGTGAACGCGAATCCTACGGTTAGATCTATCCGGTTTGACAACCCCATTTCGAGCTAGTCGCGCTAGCAATTTATAATCGGAATGTTTAGTACTTCGTATTTAGTTGAAGATACACTTGTTCGGTGTATATTATTTATTGTGTTTGGCAAGGGTAAATAAATGGTTAAGTAGTTACCAGGTGGCTCACGGAAAATGGAATAATGTTTTTATGTTTTCTAGCATATAATTTTGTGGTCCAAAAAGGAGTTTTTATGTTTTCAAACATAAATTTTTATGGTTTACATTAAATATTGTTTGCAATATTAAACCTATAATTCACTCAACATTTTTGTTGACAGTTACTCGCATGTTTTATTCTCAGGTTCATGATTGATTGCTTCCGCTGTGCTTAGAGAGTCTGCATATTTATGATGGCAGCTTTTGTTAAACATTAAATTGCATTCTATTTTGATACATTTAATAGTGGATGTAGTTGACTTTGTTTTGGTCAACTTTTGGGTTAAGTAATAATGTATGGTTTTTCTAAACTTACATATCTTGGTAGGTTTTCTTTATGAGAAATCATTTTTAAATAAAGAATGCAAGGTTATTTATCAAATTCATATAGAGTTATGATCAAGCTGTGGGACCAAGATAACGATGGTCGTCAAGTGTACTTTGACGGGTCGTTAAAGATAACGTAAGTGCCATCTTTCTGTCAAGCAATCCCATTCAACATCAGCGTACGAAACACATTGAGTTGGATATCCACTTTGTTCGGGAAAAGGTTGCACGGGGTCAGGTTCGCGTTTTACATGTCCCTTCTAGTCGTCAAGTTGCCGATATCTTCACAAAAGGGCTTCCTTTGGTTTTATTCGATGAATTTTGGGACAGTCTTCACGCTCGCTTGCCTCCCGTTTCGACTGCGGGGGACTATTAGATGTATATTATTTATAAGCTGTATATTATCCATACATAGAAAATACGGTGTATATGATAAATATATAAACGATTGTAATCCCTAAATGTCAGGAAGTTAGTTAGGCCTCAAGGTGTATAAATACATCCGATTATTATCAATGAAAACACACATATTTATATTCTAATAAGTCCTCCTCGAGTGATCTCAATCGCTGTTAAAAAAAAAACAATTTTATCGATTACAATTAGAAGGAAAAAATAAGTTATAACTTGTAGTAAGTGATACGTAACTAGTAGTTTCGGTCTCTTTGAGAATGGCTCATAATCTGTGACTGTGTATAGATGATTTTTTTACACGGCGTTTATAATCACTTATGGGTCCGAATGTGATGTCGGGACCCATACACTTGATCAGTTCCTGGTACGAACATTACAGTCTTATCACCCCTCAAGAGGACACTCCCACGATGAATATATACAGTCATCGCGTGTGGTAAAACCTCCCCGGCTGAGGCTCAAACGCAAGACGCCCTCAACCTCCAAGGCCTATGAAATGTTCGGGTAACTCCAAGGAAAATATTTTACAGCTCATGGTTATCGAACCTACAACATCTCTTATGAAAAAAGTCACCTGACTTCCTATAAGAGAGGTCATCACCAATAGTTCAATACTACGAACACCTTTGAGGTTTGTGTATAGATGAATTTGATATAATATGTTTGGTAAGCATCACCCAACTATCGTGTGATTATAATTGTATTCATGTTGTAGGACCACTTGAATTTTGTAGACAACAATAAAAATAATCAGTTTAAAGTTTGGTCGTTGAATGTTTTTGTTACTCCACTATTTGCTAGTTTCTTTCATTGAATATGACCAGAAATAAAAAAATAGGAAAATTTACTTTTGATTTTGAAAATGAAAACTTTTTCCCAACACACAAAAGGAAAAAAAAAAATACAAATAACATTATAAGAAAAATAAATACTAAAAACAACATATATCAAAAACTTTATTCAAAGTGTCGTAAACGAGAAGTTGTGACCGCAACTCGATACTAGATCACATTTGTAATTGTGGCCACACATCATTGTGGTACATAAACCTTATATAAAGTAGATTTCTAAAAAGATTATGATTTGTACATCACTTTTTACCATACACTAACATGTGAGCAAATTTGTTATGGTAGGTAGTTACTTAAACTAACTTAATTGTCATGGCGATGAATTGAAATAACGGTATCTTGCCACTGGAATATGAAATTGCGAATGACGAGAAGACTGACGGTTGGACAAAGTAATTTGGAAACTTACAAGACGTTTTAGATCCACTTAATTGTCATGGTAAATCAAACGAATGTTTTTGATTTACAATTTCTGATACCATGTAAATAATTGAATCCGTGATTTTCATTATCATTCAATCTTGCATATATACAACTGTGACTCTCCTAATATCCTAACTAACTTGGAGAGATTTATGAAAAAGATATACAAGCATATCTCTACCTATTGTATAATACATCACAATATTAACTTGTCAACTATACATGATACATAAATATATACGAATATAATCATATCTCTAATACGACATCAATAGTAACTAGTGTTTTGTGTGCGTTTCCAACTGCTTTTCATGTTTTTTTTTTTTTTTTTTTTTTGCGAAAAAATGTAATGACATATAACGGATATAAAGATCAACAAGTACAACTGATACCAAAGGATACAAAACCTAGCCAAAACAAGCGACATAAAAACTAACATAAAATCACAACTCCAGTCAACAGGGCGGAACACAAATGACTAAGAAAGTAAATTTATGTCCAACAAGCTAAGAACGGATAATCTAAGTCTTTCATGCTTTTTTAGAGCTTCTAAAGTATGGCACTTATAATTAAAAGATGTGTAAGGCATACCACACATTAGTTTTATTATGATGTCTTTTCTGGACATCTTCAAACCTTTGTAGAGACGGTCGTGACATCAAGTTAATCGTGTTCCACATGCTTACACGATTACTAACAATGCGGGCTGTAACACCCTAGAATTGGGTCAGATAGGAAATAATCATTTTGCCATTAGTATAATATCATTGATTTTAGAAACTATATGTTTATGATTATTACAGAACATATTTGTTTATCAAAACTGGATCTCGTTAAGACTGCTTAATGAGGTGTGTTGTGCTTTAGATAACTGATAAATACCTGTGTGGTGAACATAGTAGGTTTCCCTTAAAGGAAAGAAACCCACCAAAGTTATATGTTGCTTATCTGTTTCATTTCTTTCTTGAGAAACTATTGCACACACACGTAAACCAAACGCACCCTTAAACCATCAAAACCCTAACAATGATTCATGTTTCTTGGCAAAAATTAAAATGTGCAATCTCGTGTCCTTGATTTTTGTAACATAACAAGGTAATTCGTTAGCGATTTCATGGTTAAAATCTATGTTTAATTAGTTGTTTTTGTTAAAGTTTGTAACAAAGTGGGTTTTGTTCAAATCATGTTTTGTATACATGTTTTGTGAAGGGTTTTCATGTTCGGATTGAACAAAACTATAACACCCCGCCAAATTACCATCTGACGGCGCGTTAATCCAGGTCTCACAGTTAACAGTTACGCCCTCTATATGAGACGTTTAAAGCAATCGCATTTAATTTTATTAAAAGTTGACTTTCAAAAAAACATACATAAGTCAATAATCCCAAAATAGAAACACTATTGTGATCGTAACCACAAGCCAACAGTATTTAAACAGTATTAAAAGTTTTAAATGCGAAAGTAAATAATGTTCATTAAATCAAATGCTGACTCCATGGCCAGACATGCAGCAAACACAGCGGAAGCCTACCTCTTAAGGACCTGAGAATAAAAAAACACGCAAAAACAGGTCAACAATAATGTTGGTGAATCTACAGGTTTAGAATAATGTAGCAGTATCTGAAAACAGTTATCAGAAAAATAGTTTAGTTTCCTTGACTACGAGATTTTAACGTTTGCATAATCTGAGCACCTGAATACTAGCAATGACCCGAGTATAGATGCCACTATACCCGCCTTTACCTCCTAAAATGTTATACACTTGTTCGAGCGTATCTAATGTTCAAAATAAATGCACCACAGTTATTATAGCGGGTGAGGTTGTCAACCTAACGGATCCGTCCATCTAAATTGTGCTTACACCGATGGTATTAAAAGTATTCAAGCTAGAGGCTTTGTGAACAAACTCAGTACACATATATAGTACTCGTGTCAATACAAAAGCATGTGATAAAGTAAGTATAACAACATGTATTCTCATCCCTGAAAATATGTAAAAAGCGGGACTGTAGACTCACCTTTGAATAAGCTTGGATGACAGACAAAAACTTGTACGGTTTACTGGTGAGTAAGGCAACCTAAGTATGCGTATATAGGTTGGTCAATATATGTATCTTAAATAAGGGTGGTTTCATAGTATAAGTTGTCTTATTGCTCGACTAGACGCTTTTCAAAGTAAAAGTCAACTATATCATGCAAGTCAAACAAAGTCAACAGAAGTCAAACCGAAAGTCAAACTTGGTCAAAGTAGTCAACTAAAGTCAAAATCGATAGGTTCATGTCAAATGTTGGTCAACATGTCAAACCTAAGTCAAACAATACGTTTCAGGTCATGAATAATCATTTTCACAATTTCAGTTTATCGTTGTGTACAAAGTTCATGAACACGTAGCATACTTAGCACAATATCTCATAGTACAAAATTCACGTAAACATGGCAAACTCCAGATCATAAATATACTTAAAATTGATTCCAAAAATTCCGTCCAGGGACTCATACGATAATTAAAAGTCAGGAATCAGAAGGGGTACATTTGGGGTTTACCCAGTCAGTTTCTGACCGCGCACTGATTTCGTTTTGGCTATAAACGAAGTTAGGAACATGCAATTGATACAAGACCAGTGGCCATAGTTCAAGGAAAATCAATGTAACACATATCAAAAATCTAGCAAATTTTGTTTAGCAAATTTGTACAGTTTATTCATGCAAGTTGAATGTTTAGTTTTTCAGCTCAAATCAGAATCCACATAAAGTACGGCTCTATTGTGCCCAATGCATAAGGTTTCAGAGATTAACATAAACTAACAATAAGTCACATATCATGTTAAAATTCATATTCCAGAATCTTACATGCTCATTCAATAAACACAATCCACAATCCACAGAGTATAAAACAGGATCAATTTACAGATTCGATTCTAGTTTAGTTAGCCACATTCGCACGCGATTATCCGAAGATCTATATATAATTAGCCTATGATATCTACATTAAAGGTGAAGTAATTTTTGTGTACATTTCAAATATGTAAAGCTTTAATCACAGAAGTTACCACATTTTATCATACAAGATTATTTTCATGCAAGTGCTGTATAAAACTACTTTTACCCTAATTCAAGCATATCTCGGGTTATACATAAGCAAACGACATGATATCCTAGTCTAAATTGAGTGTTTTTAAATTATATTTCCAGTGGTATAATTTTAACATGCCAATTCATGGTCTATCAATTCCAGATTTCTGATCAATCACGAAAACACAACGTTAATTTCAATTAAGCATAACTTGATCATCCGGAAACGAAATCAAGCGAATCCAAAGCCTAAACTCAATAATTTTTCGCAAGGAATCTGAATATAACATAATAATTAACATTTGAAAAACTTAATTTTTCTGATCATGCATAAACAAATTCATTTTTAAACCCTAACGCATCAAACAATCAATATAATGATAACAATTAACACGTACGCGTATAGACTTGAGCAATTGACAACATAACTATGAAACTTTATTAAAAATCAGATTTTTAATATTAGGGTTCATGTAAATATACCTTAGATCAACAAATCGTTTATACCAACGCGTAGCTATCGACGTGAATTGCAACTTTCGTGTTGAAGGTTTTATCTAGAAGTGAAAATTTAACGGTGTTGTGATAGTGGTGATGGTCAACGCAAAGAGAGGCCAGGGAGGGAGAGATCGACTGAGTTTTTAGGTTTTGGGAAAGAAATTAGGTTAGTAGTTAATTTATACCTAGGCTAAATACCACTAATTACACTTAAGTCCCTCCACTATGCCAAAATTTAACAAAATAAAGGGAGAGGGGAGGGGGGTCGGCCGAATATGGCCCATGGGGTACTCCCGGGCTCCTGTTTTGCAATTCCTTGTACTCGTGGTCCGTTTCAAGTGTCGTTTAGTCAAACCGAAGGCCCGGAACGCTAACCCGATCATTAAACGCAACCAAACGTTAATTTATTAAAAACCCAATAAATTAATTATTTTTAAAAAGTTAATAATTAATAATTTAATTATTAAAATAAACCCGAGCGTTTCGTTGCTCAAAAAGCCGTTATCAAAATCGTATCGTTTTAATCGTATTTCATCATCCGAAATATTTATTTGAATCAATATCAACCCATATTAATTATTATAACCCTCCAAAGGTCAAGTACGCATTTATTACACATAAACACATAAAAGTCAAATAATCGTCGTTAAATAAACTAACGGAAGGTTAACAAAAGTGACGGAAAAAGCAGGGTTGTTACATTACCCACTTGTTATTAAAAATTTCGTCCCGAAATTTTTGTGATCGTCCTCTGAAGTAGTTTCCTCGGGAAACAGTTGCGGGTATTTCAGTCTCATTTGTTCTTCACGGTCCCACGTGAACTCTGGTCCTCTTCTCGCGTTCCACCGAACTTTAACGATAGGAATTCGGCTTTGTTTCAGCTGTTTAACCTCACGGCCCAAAATTTCGATAGGTTCCTCAATGAAATGAAGTTTGTCGTCGATACGTAGTTCCTCTAAAGGAATAATAAAATTCTCCTCTGCTAGGCACTTCTTTAGATTGGATACATGAAAAACGTCGTGTATACCGCTGAGATCTTGTGGCAGCTCCAATCTATAAGCTACCAGTCCAACTCTTTCAGTTATCTCGAACAGTCCAACATATCTAGGACTCAGTTTACCTCGTTTCCCAAATCGTACAACACCCTTCCAAGGTGATACTTTAAGCATAACTTTGTCACCAACTTGGAATTCTATGTCCTTTCGTCTAACATCGACATAAATCTTTTGACGACTTCGAGCCGTTCTCAATCGTTCCTGAATCTGTAGGATTTTCTCAGTTGTCTCCTGAATAATCTCAGGTCCTGTCAACTGACTATCTCCCAATTCGCTCCAACAAACGGGAGACCTACACTTCCTTCCGTACAAAGCTTCGAAAGGTGCAGCCTTAATGCTCGCATGGTAGCTGTTATTGTATGAGAACTCAGCTAGTGGTAAATACTTATCCCATCCGTTTCCAAAATCAATAACACATGCTCGTAACATGTCCTCAAAAGTCTGAATAGTTCATTCGCTCTGGCCATCTGTCTGGGGGTGATATGTTGTACTCATATCTAAACGAGTCCCCATTGATTTCTATAATGACTGCCAAAATCTGGAAGTGAATCTGCTGTCGCGATCGGATATAATGGATATAGGCACTCCATGCCTAGAAACGACTTCCTTAATGTAGATCTGAGCCAACTTATCCATTTTATCAGTTTCTCTTATCGGTAGAAAGTGTGCAGACTTGGTGAGACGATCCACGATAACCCAAATAGTATCGTGACCTCCCGCCGTTCTCGGTAGTTTCGTGATGAAATCTATGGTAATACCTTCCCACTTCCACTGGGGAATCTCTGGTTGAGTTAATAATCCTGATGGCTTCTGATGCTCAGCATTGACTTTAGCACAAGTCAAGCACTTACCGACATAGGTAGCAATATCAGCTTTCAAATTTGGCCACCAATAGAATGTCTTCAAATCCTGGTACATTTTATCTGATCCCGAATGAATTGAGTACCTTGACTTGTGTGCTTCCTCCAACACTAGTTCTCTCAATCCACCAAACTTTGGTACCCAGATTCGATTGGCAAAGTACCATGTTCCATCCTCCTTGATGTCAAATTTCTTATCCATTCCTCTGAGAAACTCAACGTCGACATTTTCCTGTTTCACAGCTTCTTATTGTGCTTTGCGGATATGTGATGTGAGATTCGTACGGACAACTATGTTAAGAGCTTTAACCCTAAGAGGTCTCTCTCGCTCTTTTCTGCTTAAAGCATCCGCCACAACATTCGCCTTGCCCGGATGGTATTGAAGTTCGCAGTTATAATCGTTAAGTAGTTCCATCCAACGTCTTTGTCGCATGTTGAGTTGTTTCTGATCGAATATGTGTTGTAAACTCTTATGGTCAGTGAAGATAGTAAACTTGGTTCCATACAGGTAGTGTCTCTACATTTTAAGTGCAAAGACAACAGCTCCTAGTTCAAGGTCGTGCGTAGTGTAGTTCTGCTCTTGAATCTTTAACAGACGCGATCCATAAGCAATAACTTTATTTCGTTGCATAAGCACGTAACCCATTCCTTGACGTGAGGCATCACAATAAACAACAAAATCTTCACTTCCCTCGGGTAGAGACAATACTGGTGCAGTTGTTAACTTCTCTTTCAACAACTGAATTGCGGACTCTTGCGGTTCTGACCACTCATACTTCTTGCCCTTATGAGTCAACGCGGTCAATGGTTAGGCGATCTTAGAGAATCCTTCAATGAATCTCCGGTAGTAACCAGCTAGACCCAAAAATTACCGGACCTGAGTTGGCGTCTTTGGAGTTTCCCAATTCTTAACCGACTCAATCTTTGCTGGATCGACCTGTATTTCATTGG
Source organism: Rutidosis leptorrhynchoides (assembly GCF_046630445.1). Taxonomy (NCBI): domain Eukaryota; kingdom Viridiplantae; phylum Streptophyta; class Magnoliopsida; order Asterales; family Asteraceae; genus Rutidosis; species Rutidosis leptorrhynchoides. The sequence goes on along the minus strand of NC_092338.1, from coordinate 77,492,155 downwards.
CCCCTACAACATGGCCAAAAAATTGTACTTCTGGTAACCAAAAGTCACACTTAGAGAACTTTGCATACAACTGCTCATCTCTAAGCATAGTCAAAATCGAACGTAGATGTTGTTCGTGCTCTTCCTTATTCTTGGAGTACATCAATATATCATCAATAAACACAATGACGAATTTATCTAGGTATGGCTTACACACACGGTTCATGAGATCCATGAACATTGCTGGTGCATTTGTCAAACCAAATGGCATCACTGTAAACTCATAATGTCCATAACGTGTTCTAAACGCTGTCTTCGGGACATCAGTTTCTTTGACTCTCAATTGGTGATACCCGGATCCCAAATCAATCTTCGAATAACAACTAGATCCCTGTAGCTGATCAAATAAGTCATCAATCCCGGTAGCGGATACCGATTCTTGATTGTCAACTTGTTCAATTCTCTATAGTCGATACACAACCTCATCGACCCATCTTTCTTTTTAACAAACAAGACTGGAGCTCCCCAAGGTGAAGAACTCGATCGAATAAATCCCTTGTCTAACAACTCTTGCAATTGACTAGACAACTCTTGAAGTTCTGGGGGTGCAAGTCTGTACGGTGCGCGTGCCACCGGTGCCGCTCCTGGCACTAAGTCTATCTGAAACTCAACTTCTCGATGAGGTGGGAGACCAGGTAATTCCTCCGGAAAAACTTCAAGAAATTCCTTAACTACAGGAACGTCTTCGGGTCTCCTTTCTTCAAGTACAATCTGGCTTACATGAGCCATAAACACGATACATCCCTTTCTCACATACTTCTGAACTTTCAAGCAGTTAATGAGATGTAATTGCGAGCCATTCTTTTCACCATAAATCATCATAGGTTCACCGTCAGCAATAGGAATACGAATAGCCTTTAGGTCACAGACCAACTCGGCTTTGTTATCAGCTAACCAGTCCATTCCAACCACATGGTCAAAACTTCCCAGTTTAATAGGTATCACATCAATGCTAAAAGGCTTACCTTCTAACATCAAGGTACAATCACGATAAATCTTATCGACTCTCAACAAATTACCATTCCCTAGTTCAATGGAATACACATTATCTAAGGAAGAAACAGATTTCTTAACATTGTGACAAATATCCTTAGATATAAAACTTCTATCAGCGCCAGTATTAAACAAAACATAAACAGGTTGATCATCGAGTGAAAACGTACCCGTGACTAGCTTCTGATCATCACGAGCCTCTGCGGAATTGATGTTGAACGCCCTTTTAACACCCCGCCAAATTACCATCTGACGGCGTGTTAATTCCGGTCCCACAGGTAACCGTTACCCCCTCTATATGAGACGTTTAAAGCAATCGCATTTAATTTTATTCAAAATTTAACTTTTCAAAAACACAAGTCAATAATCCCAAAATAGAAACACTCTTGTGATCGTAACCACAAGCCAACAGTATTTAAACAGTATAAAAGTTTTAAATGCGAAAGTAAATAATGTTCTTTAAAATCAAATGCTGACTCAACGGCCAGTCATGTAGCAAACACAGCGGAAGCATACCTCTTAAGAACCTGAGAATAACAACACGCAAAAATAGGTCAACAAATAATGTTGGTGAATCTACAGGTTTAAAGTAATGTAACAGTATCTGAAGAAAAATAGTTATCAGAAAAATAGTTTGATTTCCTTGACCACGAGATTCTATCGCTGCATACACCGAGCACCTGAATACTAGCAATGACCCGAGTATAGAAGCCACTATACCCGCCTTTACCTCCTAAAATGTTATATACCTGTACGAGTGTATCTAATGTTCAAAATAAATGTACCACTGCTTTTATAGTGGGTGAGGTTGTCAACCTAACAGATCCTTCCATCTAAATTGTGCTTACACCGATGGTATTAAAAGTATTCAAGCTAGAGGCTTTGTATACAAAATCAGTATGTATATGTGTAGTACTCATGTCAATAAAAAAGTATTTGAAAATGTAAATATAACAGCATGTATTCTCATCCCTAAAAACATGTAAAAAGCGGGACTGTAGACTCACCTTTGAATAAGCTCGGAATGAAAAGTGAACAAATAACTTGTACAGTTTATAGCCGAGTAATGCATCCTAAGTATACGTATGTAGGTTGGTCAATATATGTATCTTAAATAAGTGTGGTTTCATAGTGTACGTTGTCTTATTGCTCGACTCGACGCGTTTCAAAGTAAAAGTCAACTATATCATGCAAGTCAAACAAAGTCAACCGAAGTCAAACCGAAAGTCAAACTTGGTCAAAGTAGTCAACTAAAGTCAACATCAGTAGGTTCATGTCAAATATTGGTCAACATGTCAAACCTAAGTCAAACAATACGTTGTAGGTCATGAATGATCATTTTCACAATTTCAGTTTATCGTCATGTACAAAATTTATGAACACGTAGCATACTTAGCACATTATCTCATAGTAAAAAATTCAAGTAAATATGACAAACTCCAGATCATAAATATACTTAAAATAGATTCCAAAAAGTCTGTCCAGGGACTCATACGACAATTAAAAATCAGGAATCAGAAGGGATAGATTTGGGGTTTGCCAGGTCAGTTTCTGACCGCGCACTGATTTCATTTTGGCTATAACCGGAGTTAGGAACATGAAATTGATATAAGACCAGTGGCAATAGTTCAAGGACAAATCAAAGTAACACATATCAAAAATATAGAAACTTTTGTTTAGCTAATTTGTACACTTTATTCGTGAAAGTTGAACATTCAGTTTTCAGCTCAAATCAGAATTCACATAAAGTATAGCTCTATCGTGCCTAATGCATAAGGTTTCATAGATTGACATAAACTAACAATAAGTCAAATATCATGTTAAGTTTCATTTTACAGAAGCATACATGCTCAAACAATTCACAAAATCCACAAAGTACAAAACCGTGTGCAATTTACAGATTCGATTCTCATTTAGTTAGTCACATTCGCATACGATTATCCGAAGACCTAGATACAATTAGCCTATGATATCTACATGAAAGATGAATTACTTTTTTTATACTTTTCAAATATGCAAATCTTTAATCACAGAAGTTAATATATTTTATCATACAAGGTTTATTTCATGCAAGTGCTGTATAAAACTACTTTTACAATAATTCTAGCATATCTCGGGCTATACATAAGCAAAATACATGAAATCCTAGTCTAAATTGAGTGTTGTTAAATTATCTTTCCAGTGGTATAAGTCTCACATGCCAATTATTTTTCTATCAATACCAGATTTCTGATCAACCAACAAAAACACAACGATAATTCAAATCGACATAACTTAATCGTACGGAAACGAAATCAAGCGAATCCAAAGCCTAAACTCAATAGTTTTTCGCAAGGAATCGGATTATAACATAATAATTAACATTTGAAAAACTTAATTTTTCTGATCAAACAAATACAAATTCATTTTTAAACTCTAGCGCAGCGCATCAAACAATCAAAATAACGATTACAATTAACACGTACGCGTATAGACTTGAGAAATTGACAACATAACTATAAAACTTTAATAAAATTCAGATTTTAAGAATTAGGGTTTATGCAATTATACCTTTGATCTCCAAATTAAATACACCAACGCGTAGAGGAGATCGGGAATCACAACTTTCGTGTTCAGGTTTTATCAAAAAGTGAAAATTGAATGGTGGTAGTGGTGATGGAGGTCGACGGTTATGGGGAGGAGGAAGAAGTCGACTGCTTTTTTTTTTCTAGTGAGATTTGATGTTAAAGCTAAGGGGTATAAAATACTATTAAATTTTAGCAGGAAAAACTATTAAATACGATACAATTTTACACAAGAGATTTATTTATTTATAGAATGGATATACTTAAACCTTGCTACAACACTTATAGGCAGTGTACCTAATCGTACAGTAGTATAGTTTTTAGTAAGTCCGGTTCGTTCCACAGGGAAAAATCTTTAAACAAAGCTTAACGCTATATTAGTTTTAATTTATAAAAATACAAATATATATATATATATATATATATAAGTAATATTATTATTATAAAGGGGGGTTTTTACCGTTTAATGACTGGTTTGTCGATTTTTAAAACTTTAGTCGCAGTTAAAACCTAATGTAAAATATTAAAAATAAATAAAAGACTTAATTTAAAGCGTAAAGTAAATAACGATAATGAAATTGCGATAAATAAAAGTGCGATAAAATAAAATTGCGATAATTAAAAAGTACGAAAATTAAAATTGCAATTAAATACAAAGACAATAAATAAAAGTGCAATTAACTACAATAACAATAAATAAAAGTGCGATAATTAGAAGTGCAATTAAATATGAAAATAAAGGAATTATGCTTATTTAAACTTCCGTAATCATGATGTTTGACGTGTTGATTTTAGTTTATTCCCATGGGTTAATTGTTCTTTGTCCTGGATTATTTAATATGTCCATACGCATTTGTCCATAATAGTCCATCAGTCATAAATATAAAGAGCGAAAGCCTTCGTCAAATTATTCTTATTCCCGAAGTCAAATATTCCAACTAATTGGGGATTCGAATTGTAACAAGGTTTTAATACTTTGTTTAATGAATACACCAGGTTATCGACTGCGTGTAAACCAAGGTTTTACTACTTTATTAACAATTACACCAATTACCCTTGAATGTAATTCACCCCTATTTCAACAAGTCTATTAACTATTAATCCAGTTCCATGTCCGGTAAAATGAATAATTATTGGTATTTATAGATATCCCGCCCACCGTACCCAGTCAAGCGTATGTGGTTATATATAAATACGTCAAATTATAAGTTTGTATATTAAATTAACAAGGTATTGTTTAGTTAATATAAAACCCATTAATAGCCCATAGTCTAATTTCCACAAGTGTCGTTCTTTTATCCAAACCCCAATTATGGTACAAAGCTCAATTATCCAATTTTAATATTTTTAGCCCAACATCATGATTACTTCGGTATTAAATAATCATAATAATAACTTAGCTACGAGACATTAAATTAAAAAGGTTGAACATAACTTACAATGATTAAAAATAGCGTAGCGTTACACGGACAGAATTTCGACTTACACCCTTGCAACATTCGCTAACATACCCTTATTATTAGGATTTAAAATTAAAATTAAAATTAAAATATAAATATATATAATTTACGTATGATGAAGAAGGAAAAAGATGATTAAAAACGATCAAAATGCGTTGGCTTTTATAGGCAGTTTTGTCCAGGGTCTCTCCGCGACTCGCGGCACTTTTGCACTACAAACTCCGCAACTCGCGGAGTTTGCTTTTACAGCTCACACAAGTTTGGATCTTCTTTGTCGACGGTTTATTATATAAATATAATATATATATATATATAATTTATATAATTAATTATATATTATATTATATTTATATACATAGTTAACTTGTAATTTTTAGTCCGTTGCGTCGAGCGTTGAGAGTTGACTCTGGTCCCGGTTCCGGATTTTCGAACGTCCTTGCGTACAATTTAATATCTTGTACTTTGCGTTTTGAATCTTGTACTCTTGTAATTTTGAGACGTTTCTTATCAATAATTGGAACCTCTTTGATTGTATTTTGTACTTTTGAGCTTTTTGGTCGTTTGCGTCTTCAATTCGTCGAATCTGTCTTTTGTCTTCACCTTTTATTATTTAAACGAATATCACTTGTAAATAGAACAGTTGCAACTAAAAGCTTGTCTTTCTTGAGGAATAATGCTATGAAATATATGTTCGTTTTTAGCAATATCAAATATTCCCACACTTGAGCGTTGCTTGTCCTCAAGCAATATAGTCTTGAAATACTAGTATCACTTCTTTATTCTTCACACTTTGTACATCAGTGATTTCTTTACGGCGGTATAAAAAATGGTAGTAACGATGTGGTTTACAGTCCCACATGACTATAAAATTTAGATCCTTTATGGAAATTGGATCTTTATGAAAACATTTGATCTTTTGAAAATTAAATCTAGCTTTTACCCTAGATAAGTTTTCCGGAATAACCCTTCACCGGTGTTTGCAAATTCTTTTTGTGGGTTTGGTGGGTTTCAGATTTGAAAATTTTAGCTCAAAACTTGCGGTTTTGTGTCACCCACTTGCTAACCTTGTATTAGGAAAGCAACATGTCCAGTATACTTGCTCCGTATATTATCTTTCGGTAAACTACCGTCCGGTTGTAAAGGAAAGCGTTGAACAAGCAACTGTTAAGGCAATGTCCCCTGACATGCTTTTAATTATGGTCTATAACGTGTCGGACGCAATTACTATCCTTTGTAGGAGCAATAGTAAAGCTCACCCTTATAATTTTTCGGTCTGGCACAAGGTCCTGTCTTTGACCATGCTATGCAACCACCGTTCTTACGGTTGACACCCGAATTGGTTCAGGTGACCTAATGAATTCCAGGTGAATTCCTAGGATTTTACGTTCAATGGTAATGAACGCATTGAAAATGGGTTTTCAGAAAACAAATCGGTTTGTAATTTTGATCAAAATATTTTCTCGTTCAAGCTCGAGTTTAGATATCATTGAATTCCATGAGTTTGTAATTCTCAATCTTTAAGGTCAATCTCTAGAATTGAGTAATATCAGTCTTAAAAGCTGATTTTTGATCTTTTAGGAGATTATCCTTTCTGGGGATCTGATTCATTAGTCTTATCCAGCTAATTTGCACGGCGTCCTCCCCATTTTACAAGACATATCCTCTCATGGTTAGGATAAGTCTGACCACTTGGCGACCCTGTTTGATGCTGAGGTCCGTGGATTTCCTGCTGATTTTAGTGATGACTTTTCTAGATTTTTCGTCAACTTACAGCTGGTCTGGACGACAACTTCATGATCTAAATCAAGAAGCGCGTTTCTCTTTCGGAAGACTTTACTTCCTTTTAATGATGGAATTGATTCATCGTGTAGATCCATCCCTTCTTTTCTTTCATTAGGTAAAACAGTTAATTATCGTCCAAAACAAAAGTATTTTCAATTATTTGTACAAAAATATGTGATATATATTTTGAATAACTTGGTAAAAATTTCCCACACTTGGCTTTTATTTTCTTTTCTTTGCCTTTTTATTTTCCTCTATTCCATTCTTAAATGAATTCTAACATTTTGGGTTGTTTCTCAATTTATTTCCTTTTCGAGGTAACGACAATTTCGGTGTTAACACCTAGTTTTATCGTTCATAATTATGTATAAACATGATTTTGAGTTCATTTAGTTGAAAATTTTGAAAAATTTTACTAGAATTGGGTAGTCAGTATATAAGACTAGAGCTGTTCTTTGTTATCAGAGAGCACTAGATTCTAATACAACTACTGTGTTACTAGTATTTTTAATGGTAACCAAGTGTATAAAGTAAAAATTTTAAAATTCGAAAGAATTTAACCCCTTCCCACACTTAAGATCTTGCAATGCCCTCATTTGCAAGAAATCAGTAATAATTTAAATTATTGAGGGTGATTAGCGTAGAAAAATGATTAAATTTTACCAAAGTTTCCAAACATATTGTTCTTTGTTTGCTGAATGATAAATGGTGCATATCATTTGTTCATTCCATCTTGTTGTTATTTCACATATATTTTGCATCTTGTCGTCAAAATTAGTTGCTTTTGCTGAACTTAATGCCATTATTTGAAAATGCGTTGTTTTACCCTGTTGTGTACATAAGATAAACTGCAAACATATATACATATTTTTGAAGTTTGGTATATTACCCCACATTCAAAAATTATTAAAATCTAATAATAAAAGTTAGAAAATATAAAAACTATTACAATATCAACATAAGTGTTAAATGTAGTAACATTACAAAAATAAATAAAACTAAATAAACTAAGGTTGTTACTGATACCAGTAGGGGTTCCATGCATAATCGTATGTGTTATAAAATGCTTCAGCTGGGTTATAAGTAGGATACGGTGGTTGGATTTCTATAGACCAGGGAGGAAATATGGGCGTTGGAGTAGGAATATAGTTTCTACCTACATGTTGGCAATGAGCTATGATTTGGTTTTGATGAACTTGCCAATCTTCAAATGCTCGATGTCTAGCATTTTCATATTCTTGTGAAGCTATAAACCTTTACATTTCTGTCATTTCATTTCCCCCTCCCACATTACCTGGCTGTTGATTTCTCTCAACCTGTGGATGTCTTCCATTATATGCTACTGCGGCGTTATTTCGCCACTTCAAAACCTTAGCACCATGATATACATTTAAACCAATTGTATCGTGGGGTTCTGGTTCTTCGATTAATAATCCCCCCCCCCCGACTTATATCCACATTGAGATACTCAGCAATTAATGTAATAAATATACCACCTCCTATTATACTGTGCGGTCTCATCCCCCTAACTATAGCTGATAAATAATAACCCCACACAATAAGGTATACTTACAGCGCTTTGTGGGTCTCGAATACACATGTGGTAAAATAAATCTTGCTCATTTACCTTTTTCTTATTTTTACCTGGCTGTGTAATCGAGTTCGCTAGAAACCTGTGAATTACTCTTAACTCATCTCTATCTATATCCAAATAAGAGTAATTTCCCCCTTTAAATCGGTGATGGCTAGTCATTTGACTCCATACACCATGCGTATCAAAATTTTCATCGATCGGTTAAACTAGCTACCCGATCATTTATTTCTATACTACACAATAATTCTTCACACCATACTTTATATACAGGTCTACGCATGTTGAATAATCGTACCCAATCGTTAAAAGTAGAATTACCATACCTCTGAGTAAGTAATTCCCTAATTGGCTCGGCCAATTCTACGGCTTCTAATGGTTCTCATTCTATTACCCTAGGTACTTCAACAGCTTTAGAATGAAGAGTATGCAAGCCCCTTTGGTATTTTGGATAATTTATCCAACGTCTGTCTAATCTCAAGTTCGGGTGCAAATTTTCCACGTGCATATCTGAAAATGTCATAACTGGATGAGGTATATCTTGTTTGTTATGGTTATCAATATCTTGTTGTTCCGCATTCTCGGGAGGAGCAATGCGAGCTTGGGATGAAGATTCACCCCTTTCAGTCTGCAAAACACATCAAACACAATTTTTGTGCATCCAAATATGCATTAGTGTCAGCAAAATCATCAATCAAAATAATTACAATGACATGTTCAATCTATATCAAACTTATGCTCATTTTCATAATTTTATCAAATCTACACTTTTTCAAATAAGCATATACGAAAATGTTCGCCAAGTTCATAAGTATTCAACTCAAATAACATGTCAAATTAATCATTATTAGCAATTAAACAATTTTCAAATGGCATTATCTTTCAAAAATCAAGTTCATGAATTTTAGACTTGAAAAAGTCCACTTTAATTCTCAAAAATCATGTTTAGGCTCAAAGTTTGGATCATTTAACTACCTAAACATGTTACACTACTTTATTTAGCAATAATTCATGACAAAAATTGGCCATAACCTGTTTATATCAAAAAGCCCCAAATTGCTCAAGAACACAAACCCTAGATTACTCAAAATTTGAAGTTTAAGGCTTCTAATCATGTTAAATAGCATCAATCTAGGTTATACAAGCATAATACATAAACAATTTAAGCATAATTACACTAAAAAGCATCAAAATCGAATTGGGTATAAATTTGCTCAAAAACACTAAATTTTCGGATTAAAGGGTGTTTTGGTGTAGGAATTTACCGTTTTCCTTGAGTAATTCCTTGATAGCATCCTTCTCAACATGATTTTGTAAAAGATTTGATGAAAAATGGTGAAAAAATTACGAATTTGTGTGTGTTTTTTCGCAGTTTTGGGTGTTTTGTGTTGGTTACTGGTCTGTCTCGATCCCTTTTATTTTTTTTTATGGATTTTGAAAGCTCCGCGAGTCGCGGTATATTTCCTCTTCAAACTCCGCGAGTCACGGAGTTCTCTTTTTTTTTTTTTTTTTTTTTTTTTTATAAAAACCTTAACTTATAAAACAATGAATTAATTAATTTTAAAATTTTGTTTCCCTTGTTATTTAGGACGAGGTCGTTTCGGAACGATGTCCTAGTCCGTCCCTCGACAAAATTTTAAAATTTTTCAATTTAAAGCGCGGTTTTAAAAGCAAAGATTTTTGGGTTTTTTAATGTTTTTGGCATACTTTAATTCAATAAGATTAAAAATAATGATAATAAAAGTTCTCGTCCCTCCCTCGGGTAAAGCAATTTCGGTTCAATGACCTAGTCTTCAACTCACGACGAATTTTAAAAATCATATTTTTTAACTTAGCGAAATAAAGTAAATTTTTGTTTTTAAATTCACACCAAACTTAAATTTAAAATGCATAAAATTAAAAAAAATTCACACCAAACTTAATTAAAAATTCATATTATAAATTCACACCAAACTTAAATTATATTTTTGTTTTTATACATACAAACTTATATTAAAAATATTAATTTTCTAAATATTTACAATTTTAAAAGTTTACAATATTTATTTAATATTAATTTATTAATTTTTTAAAAACTTGGTAAAATTAAAATTAAAAATCTTTTTGGCTTTTATCCCACTTTAATCAATCAAATATTATCAAAAATATGCGCCCCTCTTTTCGGTAAAGTAATTTCGGTTCCATGACCTAATTTAACTCATGACAAATTTTTGAAATATTTTGGGTTGATTGATTAAAGATATTTATACCTTAAGAATAAACGTTAAATTTCGCAGTGATGTAATAAATTTTAGAATGATATCAATAATTTCGGTCGCAAGACCTAATTTTATTAAATACCAATTTAATACTTTATAGCGAACAAATTAGCGTTTATTATCAAAAGGTTAAAAATAAAAATAAAAATAAAAATAAAAACTGTACAGACTTACCTGCGAGATAGTATTCTTAGTGATATGCTCTAGCCCACTCATAAGATAGTAGGACTAATTGATTTTTCATGGCTACATAGGCGTAACCTCGAGCATTCAGTGTTTTTTCTTCTAAACATATGAACGGTCCATCTCTGCATAGAGTAACAAATTCGGTGTTTGAATAGGTTTAATTATTTGAACATTTACCTTCGTGTGACCATTTTCCGCATTTGTGACATTTTTCAAGGTGTCGTGCTCTCCTTTTCGTTGCGGATTTTGATTTTCCTTTACCAAATTGTAACTTATTATCTTCGCATATGGATTCTTTTCTTACTCTGTCCAATTTACCTCTGATTAATGATACTATTTCACTTAGAAGTGTGTCATTATTACGTTTAGTGATCAAAGCGTGTAGCATTAGACCATGGTTTAGTTCACAAGAAGTCTTCATTTCGTAAAAACCTAAAAAAAATAAAAATTCAAAATGGGGGGAGAAGACTAGTTCTTTAGGGTCTGCTAGGGAAAGACCATTCGGGTTCCATTTTCGAGAACTACACCAAAACAGAAAATCTAACTCTAACAGAAATACATAAACCTCCCTACACTTAGTTGAAATTGTGATTAACATTATTTTCAATTGAATCATCAATAACTTGTATATATTTGACTTTTACTTCAATCCATTTGTTGATTTCCTCCGTAACTTTCACAAATTCAACTAACATCGCCTTTTCTTTTGGAGATAAATTGGATACTAATCGGTTACATAACTTAAAGTTTCCCTTAATCTTAGCATCGTGAATCCGTTTATAAAGTTTCTTCGTTGAACTGTTAAAAATGGGTTCATCTAATTTCGTATCATCAACGGCATTCTTTGTGATTGGATCATCATTAAGTGTTTCTTCATCTTCCCCACACTTATGCATTTTTATTGGTCTAACAGTTTTGGTTGGTGGAAATCTAAACTTTCGGTTCACAAAGGTGATCAATGTATCACCATCCCTAAGTGTCATTCTACCTTCTCTTACATCAATGAATGCCTCGGTGGTTGCTAAAAATGGGCGACCTAGAATTAGAGGAATATCAAGGTTTTCCTCCATATTAATCACTATGAAGTTTGCAACAAAGGTCAAACTTCCCACGTTAACAAGTAAATTATTTGTTATTCCAACCGGGTGTTTAATGGTTTGGTCAAATGATTGAACACCTATTTTGGTTGGTTTTAATTTACCCATGCCTAATCTTTTGTATAAGGAAATAGGCATAATATTTGCACTTGCTCCTAAATCTGCGAGTCCATTATATACAGCACCATCATTAAGCAAGCAAGAAATGATAAATTCACCCGGGTCTCCTGCTTTAGTAAATCGAGTTCGTTTGTAAACCTTTTTCGGGTGTTCTTTTCTTGGTTCTTTCACTTCTATTTGAACTTCTTGTTCACATTTTTCTTCGTTTCTTGGAATAGGAGGTTTGTATAAGAATTCTTCTTCATCACTCAAATTTGACTCCTCCCTATATTCCAATTTTGATTTTTCATATGTTGTTGATAACATATTTATGTTTTCATTTTGAAGGTTTTCTTGGGTGGTGAAATTATGATTAACTTCATTGTCAACTTCCATCGGACCATGTATGTAATGTTTAACTCTGTGACCATTAACTTTAAATTTAATCCCATTTGAATTTATTAATTCTACTGTTCCGTATGGAAAAACTCTTTTGACTATGAATGGTCCAGACCATCTTGATTTCAATTTTCCAGGAAATAGCTTAAATCGTGAATTGAAAAGAAGAACTCTGTCTCCTTCTTTAAATTCTTTTGAACTTCTGATTCTTTTATCATGCCATTTCTTTGTTCTTTCTTTATAGATTAACGAATTTTCGTATGCTTCATGTCTTAATTCTTCTAATCCGTTTAATTGACTTAACCGTGGACGTCCAGCTTCATGTAAATCAAGATTACATGTCTTCAAAGCCCAAAATGATTTGTGTTCAATTTCTTCTGGAAGATGACATGCTTTTCCGTAAACGAGTTTAAAAGGTGTGGTTCCAATTGGAGTTTTGTAGGCTGTTCTAAAAGCCCAGAGTGCATCCTCCAATTTAATGGACCATTCCTTTGGATTTGATCCTACGGTTTTCTCTAGAATACGTTTTAAAGCTCGGTTGGTATTTTCAACTTGTCCACTTGTCTGTGGATGATATGCGGTGGAGATTTTATGAGTTACTCCATATCTTTTGAGAACTTTCTCAAGTTGATTATTACAGAAATGAGTTCCCCGATCACTTATTAAAGCTTTCGGTGTTCCAAACCTTGCAAAAAGACGTTTTAAAAAATTGACTACAACTCGTGCATCGTTAGTTGGGAGAGCTTGTGCTTCCGCCCATTTAGATACATAATCAATGGCTACGAGAATATAGAGATTATTATGAGATTTTGGAAATGGACCCGTAAAGTCAATACCCCAAATGTCAAATACTTCACATACTTGAATGACATTTTGTGGCATTTCATCACGTTGACTTATTTTTCCGGCCCTTTGACAAGCATCACAGGATTTGCAAAGAAGGTGTGCGTCTTTGTAAATTGTAGGCCAATAGAATCCAGCATCATAAACTTTTCTTGCTGTTAGTTGAGGCCCATAATGCCCTCCTGTTGGTCCTGTGTGACAATGGTTTAAGATTTTACTAGCTTCATCTCCGAATACACATCGGCGTATTATTCCATCTAGACAACTTTTAAACAGATGTGGATCTCCCCAAAAATAGTGTTTTATATCACTGAAGAATTTCTTTCGTTTTTGGAACGACAATCCTTTCTCAAGGAATCCACATACTAAGTAGTTTGCATAGTCTGCAAACCATGGAATTTCATTATAATCTATCTTCAATAGATATTCATCAGGAAAGTTGTCTTGTATGGCCGATTCATTTAGAACTTCTAATTCGGGATTTTCAAGACGAGAAAGATGATCAGCGGCGAGATTTTCTGCTCCTCTTTTATCTCGGATTTCAATATCGAACTCTTGTAAGAGTAAGATCCAACGGATTAATCTTGGTTTAGCATCTTATTTCGAAAATAGGTATCTAAGAGCAGAATGGTCGGCATAGACCACGTTTTTGCTAGAACGAGATATGAACGAAATTTGTCAAAAGCAAAGACAATAGCAAGGAGTTCTTTTTCACTAGTTGTATAATTTGTTTGTGCTCCTTGTAACGTCTTACTAGCGTAATAAATAGGTTGAAATCGTTTTTCAATCCTTTGACCTAAAACGGCTCCCATTGCAAAATCACTTGCATCGCACATAAGTTCAAACGGTAGATTCTAATTTGGAGTTATCATGATCGGCGCATTAGTGAGTTTCTCTTTAAGAATATTAAAAGATTTGATGCATTCATCTGAAAAGATGAATGGAGCATCCTTTTCTAAGAGTTTATTCATAGGAGTGGCAATTTTAGAAAAATCTTTTATGAAACGTCGGTAAAAACCGGCATGCCCTAGAAAACTCCTAACTCCTCTAACATTGGTGGGATGTGGAAGTTTAGCAATTACATCTACTTTAGCTCTATCCACTTCAATTCCTTCCTTTGAAATTTTATGTCCAAGAACGATGTCTTCTTTAACCATGAAATGGCATTTCTCCCAATTAAGTACTAGATTTGATTGTTCGCATCTAATAAGCATTCGTTCCAGATTAACTAGACATGATTCAAATGTATCACCGAAGACTGAAAAGTCATCCATGAAAACTTCCATGCATTCTTCTATCATGTCGTGAAAAATCGCCATCATGCACCTTTGAAAGGTTGCAGGGGCGTTGCAAAGTCCAAATGGCATGCGTTTGTAAGCAAAAGTACCATAAGGGCACGTGAATGTGGTTTTCTCTTGGTCCTCGGGTGCTATTGGAATTTGAAAATATCCGGAAAATCCATCAAGAAAACAATAGTAACTATTTCCTGCTAATCTTTCCAACATTTGATCAATAAAAGGTAATTGAAAATATCCGGAAAATCCATCAAGAAAACAATAGTAACTATTTCCGGCTAATCTTTCCAACATTTAATCAATAAAAGGTAAGGGAAAGTGATCTTTTCTGGTGGCGTCATTTAATTTTCTATAATCAATACATACACGCCATCCTGTTACAGTCCTAGTAGGAATAAGCTCATTTTTCTCATTTGTAATGACAGTCATGCCACCCTTCTTAGGCACGCATTGAACTGGGCTTACCCATGGACTATCAGAGATTGGATAAATTAAACCTGCATCTAGCAGTTTAATAATTTCTTTCTTAACTACATCTTGCATATTAGGATTTAGTCTTCGTTGGCGTTGCACATACGTTTTATGACCTTCTTCCATAAGGATTTTATGTGTGCAATACGAAGGACTTATTCCTTTAATATCATGAATCTTCCATGCAATAGCTGGTTTATGAGCTTTTAACACAGAAATGAGTTGTGATTTCTCATTTTCAGTAAGAGAAGACGATATTATTACAGGTAATTTAGATTCACCATGTAAATAAGCGTATTCCAAATGGTTTGGAAGTGGCTTTAATTCTAATGTCGGAGGTTCTTCTATCGATGATTTGTATCGATATCCGTCTTCTTCTTTTAGCATTTGAATTTCTTCTATTGTTGGTTCATATCCATTAGCTATTAGTGTAGCTAACATTTCAGTTTCATCAATTGGTTCAGTTCCTTCTCCTAAAGAACATTCTCCTGTTCCATGTAATTCTGGAAATTCTTCTAATAATTCTGCATGTGAATCTATAGTTTGAATATAATAACATGTATCATCTGCAGATTGCGGTTGTTGCATTGCTCTATCAACTGAAAAGGTAACACTCTCGTCCTCTATACTTAGGGTCAGTTTCTTACCGAACACGTCTATCATTGCTTTAGCCGTGTTTAAGAATGGTCTTCCTAATATGAGAGGAACTTGAGAATCTTCTTCCATGTCCAGAACAACAAAATCTACTGGTAATACTAAAGTACCAACTTTAACTAGCATGTTCTCCATTATCCCTCTAGGATATTTTACAGATCTATCGGCTAGTTGTATGCTTATTCTTGTTGGTTTCAATTCTCCAAGGTCTAGTTTAGTGTATAGTGAATACGGCATTAAATTTATACTAGCACCTAAATCTGCCAATGCTTCTATTGAACTAAAACTTCCCAGAAAACATGGAATTGTGAAACTTCCTGGATCAGATAGTTTTTCTGGTATCTTATTCAACAGCACTGCTGAACAATTAGCATTCATAGTAACAGCCGAGAGTTCTTTCATTTTCTTTCTATTTGTGATCAGATCTTTCAGAAATTTAGCATATCTAGGCATTCCTGAAATCACATCAATGAAAGGAAGATTTACATTTATCTGTTTAAACATATCCAAGAATTTGGATTGCTCGGCTTCAAGTTTCTCTTTTTTTATTTTACTCGGGTAAGGAAGTGGTGGTTGGTATGGTTTAACATAAGGTTTAGCTTTAACTGTGTTATCTTCATTAACCTTTTCAACTACCGGTTCTTTTTCCTTATCTTGTTCAGGTTGTGGTTCTTGTGGAGTAGGAATAGCTTTATCAGAAATTACAGGTATTTCAGGTGGTTTAAGTGTTGTACCACTTCTTGTGGTAATGGCTTTAGCTATTTCATTCCGGGGGTTAGCATTTGTATCACTAGGTAAACTTCCCGGTTTTCTTTCACCTATTAACCTTGCTAGGTTACTTACTTCTTGTTCCAAATTTTGAATAGAAGCTTGTTGATTTCTAAATGCTTGAGCATTTTGTTCATTGGTTTGTTTCTGAGATGTGAAAAACTGTGTTTGAGTTTCAACTAGCTTCGTCATCATATCTTCTAAATTCGGCTTTTTATCATCGATTTGTGGTGGTTTGTTTTGAAAATTAGGTCTTTGCTGGTTGTAAGTATTATTGGATACTTGTTGATTGCTAGGACCTTGTTGGTTGTTGTATGGAATATTTCGGTTATAATTCTGGTTTTGATTGTAAATTGGTCTTGGCGGTTGATAATTATTCTGATAATTATTTCCAGGCCTTTGGTTTATGTATGAAATATTCTCTCTTTGTTCCATTGTTAACTCAATACTGAGACAATCTTTTGTCAAATGTGGTCCTCCACACTGCTCACAACTAATTCGTATTGAGTGTATATCCTTAGTCATCTTTTCCATTCGTCTCTCGACAGCATCTATCTTTGCGGAAATGGAATCTAAGTCATGGATAGAATCGGCTCTAGCTGCTTTAGATGATCTAACAATATCTTTTTCTTGGTGCCACTCATGTGAGTGGGAAGCAGTGTTATCAATAATTTTATAAGCATCAGTTTCTGTTTTCTTCATAATAGAACCACCAGCTGCTATATCGATGTCTTTCCTTGTAGTGATGTCGCATCCTTGGTAGAATATTTGTACTATTTGACAGGTGTCTAAACCATGTTGCGGACATCCTCTTAATAACTTTCCAAATCTTGTCCACGCCTCATATAGAGTTTCATTCGGTTTCGGTGTGAACGTAACAATTTCTCCTTGAAGTCTCACTACTTTAGATGCCGGAAAGAATTGTTTAAGAAATTTTTCAACTAAAACATCCCATGTATCAATCGCCCCTTCAGGTAACGATTCCAACCAATCTTTGGCTTCTCCCTTTAAAGTCCAGGTAAATAACATGAGATATATCTGTTCATCTTCAACTTCTCTTATTTTAAATAGTGTGCAGATCCTATTAAAGGTACGAAGATGTTCGTTTGGATCTTCCTTCGGCGCACCACTAAATTGGCATTGATTAGTCACCATGTGTAGAATTTGTCCTTTGATTTCATAATCTGGCGCATTAATGTCTGGATGAGTAATTGCGTGACCTTGGCCAGTGCGTTTAGCTCTCATTCGGTCTTCCATACTTAAAGGTTCCAGATTCTCCATAATTGAATTTGTTGAATCTGAATCACTAGAGGATTCTGATTTAATGGTTCGTTCCTCAACAATCTCTGTTTGAATGATTGGTGGTTCCGGAGGAAAAATTAATGGTTCAGGATCTATAAATCGTCCCTGAATATTCTCCGGATTCTCAATTGTGAGGTCGGGTTCAAAAAATGGATTATCAGAAATTTGAATTGGAGTACTTGGTCGACTGGATGACGATTCTAAAGAAAAATCAACAGCAGCAATATTTGCTAGATGTCTTGATCTGGTTACAGGTGGTGAACGTACAAAAGGTGGTGAACGTCTTGCTCGGTGCATTCACTGAATATCCTATTAGTTTTTAGAAGGAAAGAAAAATTATATAAGTTATCCAATTAATAGACTTTTCTGATTTTGCCCACGTTTCGAATAGCCAAAAGATGCAGCAAGGGGCAGGATTCGTTTGGTCTCAACATAATTGAGTACTGTTTGGCTCCAATAATCCGGTCCACGTACAAATCCAACTATTACTACGAACCAGAAAATTTTTATGTCTATCAATTTAACCACTTAAAATAAATTTTCGTAATTTTAAGAATTTTAGATAAGAAGTAGAATAAAAATATATGTCCTAAAACTAGAATTGCGAAAAATAAGAAAGAAAAAGAGCGCGTCGAAAAAGGTCGAAAAAGAAAAGGGTTGAAAAATAAAAGGCGTCGAGAAATAAGAAAGAAAAAGAAAATGACTATAAAACTTTAAAACACTCGACTAACCCAACCTTATTACTATCACTAACTTAAAATTAAAATTGCAAATTGAGATTACTAATTAGAGTGATAATTGATACATAGGTAAAAGGCGTTGAAAAATAAAAATAAGAAAATAGCGCGTTGAAACTTAAAAAGGAACTAAAAATTAAAAGCTAAAAGTTGCGTCTAAAAATATTAAAGCTTAAAAGAAAAACTATATCCCAAATGGCAATAACTTAAAAATGAACTAAAACATAAAAAGGCGTCGCAAAATTTTAAAGCACCTAGATCTTAGTCTAAAGAAAAAGCACTTAAGGGATTTTACGGCAAAGTCTAAAAATCTAGAAATAAAAATAACTATGGCAAAAACTATAACTTAAAACTAAAAATGAGCGAAAAATACAAAAATTACGCTAAAACAAATAAAAAGGGACAAAATATAAAAATATACTAAAAGTTGTAAAAAGTACAATTTTTATAAAAATATTATTTTTATATTATTTATTTTATAAAACTATTAATATTATAAACTAATTAAACTAACTAAACTTAAAATACAAATTAAATAAATAAAACTAAATTAAATACTAAATTAATTAAATATTTAACCCTAAATACAATTTAATTAATAATAATAAATAATACTCCGTAATTAATGCAGATTAGGGTTTCTGTGTGGCCCGTATCAGACGGCTCCGCGAGTCACGGTACACCTGGCAACAAACTCCGCGAGTCGCGGGGTTTGAAATTTCAGATAAGGTGCTTTCGTTTGACAGGTTTCGGTTTTTAATATTTATATTTTTTTTATTTTTCTGTTTTTAATTTAATTAAAATATAAATAAAACTTATATTTTAAAACTAAAATAAAAATAAAGATACTTATAATTTTATAAATAAAAATCTTAAAAATAAATTTATAAATATTTTTTTTTTCGGTTTTTGATTTTATGCTTTAAATAAACACAAAATATTTAAATAAAACTTATATTTTTATAAAATAAAAATAAAGAAACTTTATAAAACTTAAATATTTAACAAACTCTAAAAAATATTTATATTTTTGTTTTTCTTTTTATATTTTCGAATATTTAAAACGTATTTTTACAAAAACGTATTTTTATAAAAGTAAACTAAAAATAAATTATTATTTTTTTTATATTAGCGTTGCGCTTCCGGCTTTTAAGCTAGATTGGTCCCCGGCAGCGGCGCCAAAAATACTTGATGTTAAAGCTAAGGGGTATAAAATACTATTAAATTTTAGCAGGAAAAACTATTAAATACGATACAATTTTACACAAGATATTTATTTATAGAATGGATATACTTAAACCTTGCTACAACACTTATAGGCAGTGTACCTAATCGTACAGTAGTGTAGTTTTTAGTAAGTCCGGTTCGTTCCACAGGGAAAAATCTTTAAACAAAGCTTAACGCTATATTAGTTTTAATTTATAAAAATACATATATATATATATATATATAAGTAATATTATTATTATAAAGGGGGGTTTTTACCGTTTAATGACTGGTTTGTCGATTTTTAAAAATTTAGTCGCAGTTAAAACCTAATGTAAAATATTAAAAATAAATAAAAGACTTAATTTAAAGCGTAAAGTAAATAACGATAATGAAATTGCGATAAATAAAAGTGCGATAAAATAAAATTACGATAATTAAAAAGTACGAAAATTAAAAGTGCAATTAAATACAAAGACAATAAATAAAAGTGCAATTAAATACAATAACAATAAATAAAAGTGCGATAATTAGAAGTGCAATTAAATATGAAAATAAAGGAATTATGCTTATTTAAACTTCCGTAATCATGATGTTTGACGTGTTGATTTTAGTTTATTCCCATGGGTTAATTGTTCTTTGTCCTGGATTATTTAATATGTCCATACGGATTTGTCCATAATAGTCCATCAGTCATAAATATAAAGAGCGAAAGCCTTCGTCAAATTATTCTTATTCCCGAAGTTAAATATTCCAACTAATTGGGGATTCGAATTGTAACAAGGTTTTAATACTTTGTTTAATGAATACACCAGGTTATCGACTGCGTGTAAACCAAGGTTTTACTACTTTGTTAACAATTACACCAATTACCCTTGAATGTAATTCACCCCTGTTTCAACAAGTCTATTAACTATTAATCCAGTTCCGTGTCCGGTAAAATGAATAATTATTGGTATTTATAGATATCCCGCCCACCGTACCCAGTCAAGCGTGTGTGGTTATATATAAATACGTCAAATTATAAGTTTGTATATTAAATTAACAAGGTATTGTTTAGTTAATATAAAACCCATTAATAGCTCATAGTCTAATTTTCACAAGTGTCGTTCTTTTATCCAAACTCCAATTATGGTACAAAGCCCAATTACCCAATTTTAATATTTTTAGCCCAACATCATGATTACTTTGGTATTAAATAAGCATAATAATAACTTAGCTACGAGACATTAAATTAAAAAGGTTGAACATAACTTACAATGATTAAAAATAGCGTAGCGTTACACGGACAGAATTTTGACTTACACCCTTACAACATTCGCTAACATACCCTTATTATTAGGATTTAAAATTAAAATTAAAATTAAAATATAAATATATATATAATTTACGTATGATGAAGAAGGAAAAAGATGATTAAAAACGATCAAAATGCGTTGGCTTTTATAGGCAGTTTTGTCCAGGGTCTCTCCGCGACTCGCGGCACTTTTGCACTACAAACTCCGCAACTCGCGGAGTTTGCTTTACAGCTCACACAAGTTTGGATCTTCTTTGCCGACGGTTTATTATATAAATATAATTTATATAATTAATTAATTATATATTATATTATATTTATATACATAGTTAACTTGTAATTTTTAGTCCGTTGCGTCGAGCGTCGAGAGTTGACTCTGGTCCCAGTTCCGGATTTTCGAACGTCCTTGCGTACAATTTAATATCTTGTACTTTGCGTTTTGAATCTTGTACTCTTGTAATTTTGAGACGTTTCTTATCAATAATTGGAACCTCTTTGATTGTATTTTGTACTTTTGAGTTTTTTGGTCGTTTGCGTCTTCAATTCGTCGAATCTGTCTTTTTTCTTCACCTTTTATTATTTAAACGAATATCACTTGTAAATAGAACAGTTGCAACTAAAAGCTTGTCTTTCTTGAGGAATAATGCTATGAAATATATGTTCGTTTTTAGCATTATCAAGGGTTTATACCTAATTTGTGTTAATACTTGTATTTATACTAACTCTAGTTTAAACAATTAGCACATAAGTCCCTAAAGTTATCAAAAATTAAACATAAAAGGGGTGGGGAGGGGGTTCGGCCGTGGCCCACATGGGAAGTATTCCCGGGCTCGTATTATCCAATTCCTTGAAATCGTGGTTCGTTTTAAGTGCCGTTTAGTCATACCGAAGGCCCAGAACGCTAACCCGATCGTTAAACGCAACCAATTATTTAATTTATTAAAAACCCAATAAATTAAATATTTTAAAAAGTTAATAATTAATAAAATTAATTATTAAAATAAACCCGAGCGTTTCGTTGCTCAAAAAGCTATTATCAAAATCGTATCGTTTTTATCGTATTTCATTATTCAAAATATTTATTTGAATTAATATCAACCCATATTAATTATTAAAACCCTCTGAAGATCAAGTACGCATTTAATACACGTAAACACATAAAAGTTAAATAATCGCCGTTAAATAAACTAACGGAAGGTTAACGAAAGTAACGGAAAAATCAGGGTTGTTACATTACCCACCTGTTATTGAAAATTTCGTCCTGAAATTTTAGTGATCATCCGCTGAAGTAGTTTCCTCTGGAAACAATTGCGGATATTTCAGCCTCATCTGGTCTTCACGCTCCCACGTGAATTCTGGTCCTCTTCTCGCGTTCCAACGAACTTTAACGATAGGAATTCTACTTTGCTTCAATTGTTTGACCTCTCGGCCCAAGATTTAAACAGGTTCCTCAATGAAATGAAGTTTTTCGTCGATACGTAGTTCCTCTAAAAGAATAATCAAATTATCATCGACTAGGCACTTCTTTAGATTGGATACATGGAAAACGTCATGAATACCGCTAAGTGTTTGTGGCAGTTCCAATCTGTAAGCTACTGGTCCAACTCTTTCAGTTATCTCAAACGGTCCAACATATCTAGGACTCAGTTTACCTCGTTTCCCCCGAATCGTACAACACCCTTCCAAGGTGATACCTTAAGCATAACCTTGTCACCAACTTGGAACTCTATGTCCTTCTGCCTAACATCGACGTAACTCTTTTGACGACTTTGAGCCGTTCCCAATTGTTCCTGAATCTGTAGGACTTTCTCAGTCGTCTCCTGAATAATCTCAGGACCTGTCAACTGACTATCTCCCAACCCGCTCCAATAAACGGGAGATCTACACTTCCTTCCGTAAAATGCCTCGAAAGGTGCAGCTTTAATACTCGCATGGTAGCTGTTATCGTATGAGAACTCAGCTAGTGGTAAATACTTATCCCATCTGTTTTCGAAATCAATGACACACGCTCTCAACATGTCCTCAAACATCTGAATAGTTCGTTCACTCTAGCCATCCGTCTGGGGTGATATGCTGTACTCATATCTAAACAGGTCCCCATTGCTTTCTGTAATGATTGCCAAAACCTGGAAGTAAATCTGCTGTCGCGGTCGGATATAATGGATATAGGCACTGCATGCCTAGAGACGACTTCCTTAATGTAGATTTGAGCCAACTTCTCCATTTTATCAGTTTCCCTTATCAGCAAAAAGTGTGCGGACTTAGTGAGACGATCCACGATAACCCAAATAGTATCGTGACCTCCCGCCGTTCTTGGTAGTTTTGTGATGAAGTCCATGGAAATTCCTTCCCACTTCTACTGGGGGAATCTCTGGTTGAGTTAATAATCCTGATGGCTTCTGATGTTCAGCCTTGACTTTAGCGCAAGTTAAGTACTTCCCGACATAGGTAGCAATGTCAGCTTTCAAATTCGGCCACCAATAAAACGCCTTCAAATCCTGGTACATCTTATCTGATCCCGGATGAATTGAGTATCTCGACTTGTGCGCTTCTTCCAACACTAGCTCTCTTAATCCACCAAACTTTGGTACCCAAATTCGGTTAGCAGAGTACCGTGTTCCGTCTCCTTGATGTCAAACTTCTTATCCATCACTTTGAGAAATTCAACATCAACATTCTCTTATTTCATGGCTTCTTGTTGTGCTTCGCGGATTTGTGATGTCAGATTCGTACGGACAACTATGTTAAGAGCTTTAACCCTAAGAGATTTCTCTCGCTCCTTCCTACTTAAGGCATCTGCCACAACATTCACCTTGCCCGGATGGTATTGAAGTTCGTAGTTATAATCGTTAAGTAGTTCCATCCAACGTCGTTGTCTCATGTTAAGCTGTTTCTGATCGAATATGTGCTGTAAACTCTTATGGTCAGTGAAGATAGTGAACTTGGTTCCAAACAGGTAGTGTCTCCACATTTTAAGTGCAAAGACAACAGCTCCTAACTCAAGATCGTGCGTAGTGTAGTTCTGCTCGTGTATCTTTAACTGACGCGATCCATAAGCAATAACTTTTTTTCGTTGCATAAGCACGCAACCCATTCCTTGACGTGAGGCATCACAATAAACCACAAAATCTTCACCTCCCTTGGGTAGAGACAATACTGGTGCAGTTGTTAACTTCTCCTTCAACAACTAAAATGCAGTCTCTTGCGGTTCTGACCACTCAAACTTCTTGCCCTTATGAGTCAACGCGGTTAATGGTCGGGCGATCTTAGAGAATCCTTCAATGAATCTCTGGTAGTAACCAGCTAGTCCCAAAAATTGCCTAATCTGCGTTGGCGTCTTTGGAGTTTCCCAATTCTTAACCGACTCAATCTTTGCTGGATCGACCTGTATTCCATTGGCCCCTACAATATGGCCAAGAAATTGTACTTCTGGTAATCAAAAGTCACACTTAGAGAACTTTGAATACAACTGCTCTTCTCTAAGCATAGTCAATATCGAGCGTAGATGCTGTTCGTGCTCTTCTCTGTTCTTGGAATACACCAGTATATCATCAATGAACACAATGATAAAATTTATCTAGGTATGGCTTACACACATGGTTCATGAGGTCCATGAACACTGCTGGTGCATTCGTCAAACCAAATGACATCACTGTAAACTCATAATGTCCATAACGTGTTCTAAACGCTGTCTTCGGGACATCAGCTTCTTTGACTCTCAATTGGTGATACCCAGATCTCAAATCAATCTTCGAATAACAACTGGGTCCTTGTAGCTGATCAAATAATTCATCAATCCTCAGTAACGGATACCGATTCTTGTTTGTTAGCTTGTTCAATTCTCTGCAGTCGATACACAACCTCATTGACCCATCCTTCTTCTTAACCAACTGGATCGGAGCTCCAACTCTAATATATTTAGCCATGTGGTTGCCTTCTTGCACAATTCATAGATCACACATGATGGCCCTAATGTTACTCACCATTTGGGGTGTTCCTTAGTACAAAATAGCATAACGTGCTAGCGTCGATGAAACATCGTTATAGAAATAGACCAAAAATGAGTGGTGATTGAATCGACTAGGAGTGAGGAATAGTGTTGAATAGCGGTTGGCAATGATATATAGTAAGGAATTGCGATGTGAGATGATGGGTATGTTCAATACATATCAACTAATGATACGTAGTAACAAGTGGGGTCATTAGTGATGAGTTGTAGTATGTACATATATTATCGATAGGTTATGAGAGACTATTAGGTTCATTTTATAAGGAGTGCAAATTAGAAAGAAAAAAAAAATTCCTTGACTAGCCTCCCATTCCTTATGTCATGCTGTCGAAACGTCCATATAAGTTACCGTAATATAATCTCGGTCATTACATTACGCCGACTCATACTTCCATTTCGACATTACTTCACAAGTTCAGATTAGCAAAACACGTACGGTTATTCCATTGCTCGTAGCGAGAATTTATGTGTACTTTTACCCATTGGAAGAATTACTAATGAATTTGGACCCAAAATTCACCTTCACACGACTTTCTATGACCTTATAAAAAATGACAAGGCTCCTTATACCTAAATAGGTGCTGTAATATTCTTGAGATACAGTCATGTGAGTTTTAATTCAATGTGACCTTCCTTCAAAACGTTAGGTTCGGTTATTTGGATAAGTTATAAGGGACTTTATTACGAAATCCTTGACGTGTATTCTAAGCAAATAGAGCTGTACTTATATTATATGAAAAAAAAAAAATTCAGAGTTGACTGTACGCTATACTATACCAACATGTAAAGAAAATGTATGACACTCGTGTTTTAGTTTAAATCAACGTTAGTGTAACCGTCCAAATGACATAACCTTAGTGTAAATAAATAGTAGTAATGGTATGAACAACTTTCAACAACATATGCACGAATAAAAATAGAAGGAATAGCATTCAAAATATGAAAGTACAATAAAAGGTCTCGAAGTGATTGAATATATCTCGCAAAACAAATAATGAAACACGTCTGCTAGTCTTAACACGAAACAAGGTACTGTAGGTAACGTACGTTAAGATAATCTCGATCTCACTCGGAGTCATCTTCATCTGGAAATTTCCGCTCTAAATGGAGAAAACTTGGTCCGACACGCTCTTTGAATGCAGCCAACTCATCGTGCAGGTCAACATACTTTTCGCTAAGGCGTTCATAGTCTTCTTGGATGGCTGCTGTGGCTTTCTGTTCCTCTTCTAACACTGAAACTCTGGCTACCAAACTCCTAACAATCTCCTTTAACTCTCGGACTTCATTGGTAGGGGATGATGAAGGCTTTGCAACACTAGTAGTTGGTATATTAGAACGGCGATGAGCAACACGAGGTAGGGGAGTACTTGAGCCATAGTAGCGTGTAGTATCATTGTCATGAGAACTAAATGTAATCTTACGCTTACGGGAATTCTTGGCGGGTGGCAATACACGAGATTCGGTAAGGGTAGTAGGTGTAGTGATAGGTATAATCGGATCCTGGAGTCTTGGTTTAGTAGTGAGCAGTTCCTTAGACTTTTCTTCACCCTCGGAATCCTTTTCCTTCTCGGATCCATTCTCTTCATCAGAATCTTCTACATCAGAATCTTCCTCATTCACGGGTTCCTCTTCTTCATCGGAATCCTCTCGGTCGAGAAAATCAAACAAAAGGTTATCCTCAGCATTGGAATCTTCCTCGTCCTCTTTGGTCTCAGGCTACCCAGCAGTTTCAGACAATCTTTCTTCATCAGTACAAGGTGTAAGAGTATCCCGAGCAGTGAAGTATCGGACTCGGTATCCACATCCCAAGCACTTAAGTAAACATCATGAAGATACTTCATCTGGTGTCAGCATGGAAGCACGCTCACATTAGAACATCTAATATATAATAATAGTAGGCATTTATATATAAACATATATGATATACTAAGCAGACATAGAATCAAGTAAAGTAGTAAGTAGTGTAACTACATTCTATGTAGCTTAACCAGTCTAGGGTTACAGTCCAGACGCACTAGTTGTCCTAGCGTTCAACTATCTAATGCAGCCTAGTTCTAGGTAACCGTTTGGCTCTGATACCAACTTTAACACCCCGCCAAATTACCATCTGACGGCGTATTAATTTCGGTCCCACAGGTAATAGTTACGCCCTCTATATGAGACGTTTAAAGCAATCGCATTTAATTTTATTCAAAATTTAACTTTTAAAAAACACAAGTCAATAATCCCAAAATAGAAACACTATTGTGATCGTAACCACAAGCCAACAGTATTTAAACAGTATAAAAGTTTTAAATGCAAAAGTAAATAATGTTCTTTAAAATCAAATGCTGACTCCACGGCCAGTCATGTAGCAAACACAGCGGAAGCATACCTCTTAAGAACCTGAGAATAACAACACGCAAAAACAGGTCAACAAATAATGTTGGTGAATCTACAGGTTTAAAGTAATGTAACAGTATCTGAAGAAAAACAGTTATCAGAAAAATAGTTTGATTTCCTTGACCACGAGATTCTATCCTTGCATACACCGAGCACCTGAATACTAGCAATGACCCGAGTATAGAAGCCACTATACCCGCCTTTACCTCCTAAAATGTTATACACCTGTACGAGTGTATCTAATGTTCAAAATAAATGCACCACTGCTTTTATAGTGGGTAAGGTTGTCAACCTAACGTATCCGTCCATCTAAATTGTGCTTACACCGATGGTATTAAAAGTATTCAAGCTAGAGGCTTTGTGTACAAACTCAGTATGCATATGTGTAGTACTCATGTCAATACAAAAGTATTTGAAAATGTAAATATAACAGCGTGTATTCTCATCCCTAAAAACATGTAAAAAGCAGGACTGTAGACTCACCTTTGAATAAGCTCGGAATGAAAAGTGAACAAATAACTTGTACAGTTTATAGCCGAGTAATGCAACCTAAGTATACGTATGTAGGTTGGTCAATATATGTATCTTAAATAAGTGTGGTTTCATAGTGTACGTTGTCTTATTGCTCGACTCGACGCGTTTCAAAGTAAAAGTCAACTATATCATGCAAGTCAAACAAAGTCAACCGAAGTCAAACCGAAAGTCAAAATTGGTCAAAGTAGTCAACTAAAGTCAACATAAGTATGTTCATGTCAAATATTAGTCAACATGTTAAACCTAAGTCAAACAATACGTTGTAGGTCATGAATGATCATTTTCACAATTTCAGTTTATTGTCATGTACAAAATTTATGAACACGTAGCATACTTAGCACATTATCTCATAGTAAAAAATTCAAGTAAATATGACAAACTCCAGATCATAAATATACTTAAAATAAATTCCAAAAAGTCTGGCCAGGGACTCATACGACAATTAAAAGTCAGGAATCAGAAGGGATAGATTTGGGGTTTGCCAGGTCAGTTTCTGACCGCGCACTGATTTCATTTTGGCTCTAACCGGAGTTAGGAACATGAAATTGATATAATACCAGTGGCCATAGTTCAAGGACAAATCAAAGTAACACATATAAAAAATATAGAAACTTTTGTTTAGCCAATTTGTACAGTTTATTCGTGCAAGTTGAATGTTCAGTTTTTCAGCTCAAATCAGAATTCACATAAAGTATAGCTCTATCGTGCCTAATGCATAAGGTTTCAGAGATTTACATAAACTAAAAATAAGTCACATATCATGTTAAGTTTCATTTTCCAGAAGCATACATGCTCAAACAATTCACCAAATCCACAGAGTACAAAACAGTGTGCAATTACAGATTCGATTCTCATTTAGTTAGCCACATTTGCACGCGATTATCCGAAGACCTAGATACAATTAGCCTATAATATCTACATGAAATATGAAGTAATTTTTGTCTAATTTTCAAATATGCAAAGCTTTAATCACAGAAGTTAACATATTTTATCATACAAGGTTATTTTCATGCAAGTGCTGTATAAAACTACTTTTACCCTAATTCAAGCATATCTCGGGTTATACATAAGCAAACGACATGATATCCTAGTCTAAATTGAGTGTTTTTAAATTATATTTCCAGTGGTATAAGTTTCACATGCCAATTCGTGGTCTATCAATTCCATATTTCTGATCAATCACGAAAACACAACGTTAATTTCAATTAAGCATAACTTGATCATCCGGAAACGAAATCAAGCGAATCCAAAGCCTAAACTCAATAGTTTTTCGCAAGGAATCTGAATATAACATAATAATTAACATTTGAAAAACTTAATTTTTCTGATCATGCATAAACAAATTTGTTTTTAAACCCTAACACATCAAACAATCAATATAACGATAACAATTAACACGTACGCGTATAGACTTGAGCAATTGACAACATAACTATGAAACTTTATTAAAAATCAGATTTTTAATATTAGGGTTCATGTAAATATACCTTAGATCAACAAATCGTTTATACCAACGCGTAGCTATCGACGTGAATTGCAACTTTCGTGTTGAAGGTTTTATCTAGAAGTGAAAATTTAATGGTGTTGTGATGGTGGTGATGGTCGATGCAAAGAGAGGCCAGGGAGGGAGAGATCGACTGACTTTTTAGGTTTTGGGAAAGAAATTAGGTTACTAGTTAATTTATACCTAGGCTAAATACCACTAATTACACTTAAGTCCCTCCACTAAGCCAAAATTTAACAAAATAAGGGGAGAGGGGAGGGGGGCCGGCCGAATATGGCCCATGGGGTACTCTCGGGCTCGTGTTTTGCAATTCCTTGTACTCGTGGTCCGTTTCAAGTGTCGTTTAGTCGTACCGAAGGCTCGGAACGCTAACCCGATCGTTAAACGCAACCAAACGTTAATTTATTAAAAACCCAATAAATTAATTATTTTTGAAAAGTTAATAATTAATAATTTAATTATTAAAATAAACCCGAGCGTTTCGTTGCTCAAAAAGCCGTTATCAAAATCGTATCGTTTTAATCGTATTTCATCATCCGAAATATTTATTTGAATCAATGTCAACCCATATTAATTATTATAACCCTCCAAAGGTCAAGTACGCATTTATTACACATAAACACATAAAAGTCAAATAATCGCCGCTAAATAAACTAACGGAAGGTTAACGAAAGTGACGGAAAAAGCAGGGTTGTTACAAAAACAGACAAAAATCGTGATTTTGGGTGTTAAAACTCATAACAGAGTTGTTATTGTTGTTCTTCGGCCCAAACGTGTGTGTCTCTGACACCCGCTCTTAAGTCTCTCCACCAGATGCGTATGTCTTTATTAGACACTTGTGTCTTACCCACACGTATGTTCAAGACACCCATGCCTATGTCCATGACACCCACGCGTATGTCTTCCAATCAGACACTTATGTCTTCATCAGACACTTATGTCTCCCCCAGACACTTATGTCTAGTCTCACGCGCGTACATATGTTCTTTCGTGTGTATGTAAACCTTAATATATGATTGTGTTTAACTGGATCTCATGTACGCGTGTCTATCCACACACGCGCGTAACTGAGTAATGCACGTGTATGGGTGACTCATGCGTGTACGTATTGTGGGTGTGGGAGTGAATGGGTCTGGTACAATTATGACCCAAGTGTGTGTTGGAATATTTTAAGATGTTTTAATGATAGAATATTACTTAGAAAAGTGTACTAACTCGGTATATGATGTTCTCGAGTGATAAAGTGGAGGTGAAGACTCAGTGTAATAGACCAGTGAGTTTTGATGGTAATCGATGAGAGGATCTATCTTCGGATAATAAGATGGAGCAGCAAGTTATGCTATTGTGGTTATACAACCTGTTTAGATTGCCACGAGTTAGACTGCTACCATGCTTTGGGTTATTGTTAATATGCTTTTGTTTGTATACGAGAGTTATGTGCACAAATTGTTGGATTGAAAGGAGTCGGCCGAGTTAGAAAGTTTGAACTCAACAAACGTCAACTAAGTTAGAAAGGTTGACCAAGAAAAGGTCAACTGAGTTAAAAAGGTTGGGTCCAAATACTACTGTCCGTGTAGTATAGTACAGATTGACATGTGTGTTGCGTCTGGATGGTTAGACTGTTAATTAGACAGTAAGGACTATCAAAGGGGATAGAGTTAAGTGAATGTAGGGATCACTTGTGTTAGTCGATAGGAACTAACGGATTATTATCTAAGCTTTTGTGTGAGATGCTGTGGTAAGACAGGTTTGACGATCGATCAAACCCCGTTGATGCCCCGTTGACCCTGAGCATCTTTAGAGTTCCATTCGATGATATTAACAGTGATCTTGACTTGTCAAGAGCATTGTATCTAAGCATTGAGTTAGATAAAGATAATTATCATTATCAGTAATAGAGTGAATTACCAGATACGAAGGAAAAGATAAAAAGAGATGGAATAGCAAGATACCTAACCAGTATCGGATACCGTTACTCCAGTGATGAGTATCCAGTTGTGGAGGGGGGTTATGGGGGTTTAGGTGGGATCGATGTGTTGATTTTGAGATAGATAAGAAGATGTCTTCTTACTTATGAAGGTACATTCTTGTTATGTTGTTATAATTATTACTGTACTATTTGATTGTGGACAAATGTTTGTATGTGTTTGTAATCTGTTGTGATTAACTGAAATTGCCTGTTGATGTGTTTATTTCTTCCTTCAAGATAGAAGTAGTTAATGGTCTGACAGCTCCAGTCACATCAGCTATGTCTGGAACTACCAGCGACATTATTGGGATTTTATTCCCTGTGATTTGTTGCTATGTACCCTGTGAATTTACTTCCACGTTCTCTGTAACTTGTCAGATAAGCCACACGTAACATGTTTGTCATGCTCCTTGTGATTTGTTTGTTAGATTGCAGGTGACTTGACTGTTATGTCTGTTTCTTGTCATGATATACTGATATGCATGATATAATGAAGTTGTGATCCGAATATATGTAGATCATGACTGAACTATCATGTGGGATACTGGCCCAGATGTACTGCTATACATGACTGAACTAGTTGTAAGACCTTTAGTGATACAACAATAACAAAAACAAACTCAATATCACATGTGTGGGGTATGGGGGAGGTGAGACGTAGACAAAAATTTCTCTATCCTAGAATAAAGAGAAGTCATTTCTTCATCCCGAGTGAAACACTCCAAGAGTAGATAATGTCCTCCCTCTCTATTCGACGGATAAAGAGATTGCTTCCAAGAGGACCTCTGGCAAAAAAAAGTTAATTAAATAAATACATAAATAAATAAATAATCAAAAAGAGACGTCATGAAAAATGATAGACTCAAATTTTCATGGATTTTAAATCATGTCCAGAGTTCAAATTTGGCTCTAAGCGCCAGCGAAGCCTACAATAAATCGACGCTTGATGCCGACTCACTTAATAGAGCCGAATACGTAAAAAAAGAAAAAAAAATGTCTTATAGTGTTTTGCCAAGCTCAAGACATATCTAAAAAAAGATACCCCGGATGTAGAGTTGGAAATCGCGAAACGGAGTGACAGACGACTCTGCACTAACGGACATTCCTCGATTGTCATCATACAATGCTCGCTTTAAATGGTATATGCAATGATTACACAAGAAACACAAAAAGTAAAATATTTTTGGATTTTAAAATTTTTAGGATTTTTCAGTTTTCAAAAAAATAAAATACAAACACAGCAAGGATACGTATACATGTTTATTAACGAGTCGTGCACTCGACTCGACCCCATATTTTAATGCCTATTGGGGTTATCCTCACGCACACTTATCAGGCGACATGTGAAATTGATGAAAAAAGTTCCACGAATTAGCAACTTGAGCCAATCATTAACCCCTCAGGTAGTGTATAATGTATTAGATAACTCCCTTTTCAGTTTCTCGAAAGAATATGCAATAACCCGAGAATCATTAAATGACTCTCCTCCAAGTGCGGTTTGCAATACCAAGGAACCTCTCCTAGGTGAATCCTGTTCAAAAGGATCATTATTTACCGTATTCCATCGACAGATATCTTGAGGATAAACGAATTTCAAAGGAGGAGGAAACTCCTCATGTGGTTCCTCTAAAACAAGTTCCTCATCCCCGATGATATTCGATGATTCCATAACTTCCATGTAGGACTTAACATCCTTATCCCCATAAGTATCATACCCAATATAAACCGGACAGAACTCTGGTGTCTGTAAAACTGTTTCAACCACTTTGACCTCAAAAATAAAATATTTCTCAAGCGACGAATCACCAATGTCTCACACCTGATATATTTGGAATTTTAGGGGTTTGAAGCATTAAATCTCCGTCCCCTCCATACCATTTATAACTTATATATGATCGGGTACCGCTCAAGGACTCCCATATATCTTCCAAATCGCTTAAATCCATCTTTTCACGAAGTATTCGAGCTTACATGTGAATCAAAACACAAAAAAACACAAAAAAAATAAATAAAAATGAAGCAAGTAACTTTTACGGAAATTAAATTTCTATAAAAGGATCGAATAACTAAAAGCTAACTTAAAATCATAATTAAAACCACCCCCCGACAGCGGCGCCAAAAAGTTGATGTGTGAAATTCGACCTTTAAAATTAACTAGCAAAATACTTAACATTATCACACAAGTCCGGCAACTAAACCCAATCGTATAGTAATTAATAAGCAAAAGACCGGTTCGTTTTACCAAAGAGCAGTTAATTAAGATTTCAAAAACTAATAGTTATTCTAAGTAAATGTGGAGTTTTGATTTGAAATTAAACTAAAGTAAACGAAATTAAACTAAACGAATAACTAGATGAGAGAAACTATGTCCACTTTAATGCTCAACAAATGACTTGGATTATTCTTTTGTAATTAAACATGATATTTAAAGTTATAAGGAATTGTTATATCATTCTTGCAATATCAATAACTAATATCTAATGAATTCAATCAATTCACATTAACATCATTTATAGATTTTACCCTGTTCAATCAATGAGACTCTTCCTTAGTTAAACTCACGTAAAACCTAGCCTATTAAGATCACTCAAAATAGCCTACACAATTGTGTTGTCACAATACCATTCAATTACCACCTACACTCACATGTAGATGACTAAATCACTAGGTGTTTAAGTATGAACTAATTATCTTACAATAACTAGTCAATAATCCATATAATTGAATTAATGGATCTAAAAGAACACAATTAATTAAACACAATAACTTTAATAATCAAAATATAGACTAATCCATAATCACGGGTGTAGACGTAATAGGATCTTAGATTAATCGTACTAACAAGATTAGAGGCGGAAATCACTAATCTATAATGTTAACGAATACTTAGACTCTTTGGGATCAATAATACCAACTAATGTTGATGGAATCGACGCCTAGGAATGTGTATTCGGTTGGGGTTTGGTCTAGGACAACTGCAAGAATGAAAAACGTCGGCTAAAGGGTGTAGGGTTTGTAACCTATGAATGAAACCCGACTTCCCTATTTATATATACTTACAGTGTCCATCGGTCGATGGTCTCTGACCTTCGGCCGATGGTGTTTGTCCCTCGACCGATGGTCCCTACCATCAGTCGATGGTCTGAGCTGCCAAACAATCACCTCTAAATCGTTTAACGTCATTGCTTAATCAATAACAAACACAAATTATCAATGGCAATGTTCATACACGACTAAAATGTAAATGTCAATACAAATAGAACTTATTACAATATAGAACTCGGGATTATGCACCAACAACGGGTCTTACATTAAAATGAACACAATAAAATGTAGCTTATCATATTCATGGAGTAATCAATCAAACAACTGATAAAACAAGAATTCATAATAATCTCACAAAAATTAATGAAAACTAGAGTACCAATAGTGATGATTTAATCCAATCTTCAATCTTCAATCCTAGTTTGAGTGTATTAATTGAGGCTTGCTCTTAGGGCATGAGTTAGTCAATCCCTAAATTAAATTTTGACTGATGGAAAATGTTAAAATTATTGTTAAAACTTTAGCAAAACACGTGCATATGCATATACACATTAAGAAACATTTTTAAACAATGATATCAAGTGGAAAAACATACTTCATGATTAATATACATAATGTAAATTACATTGTGTATGCATCTGTATAAAACGTTATGTAATACACAACTATATACATATATACATATACATAAAGATGAAAAAAAAATGTGAAAACCACAAATTACCTTGTAGATTAATTGTGTTATTAAATATTCCTAAATACCTATTTTTGCTGTATTCCAAAAAATTTAATAATAAAAAAATAAAATAAAAATAAAATTAACCTTTATCAAAGGTTCACATGTGACTGTGAATCATATTTCAAAAAATTCAATTTATTTGTGGACACATTTGAACATTTCAAGGCGTATATAAATGTTTATGTATGCATCTATCTATATGTGTATAACTAGTCCCCATCCAAATAATTCTCCAAAAACAACAAATCTATATAAAAATGTCACCAGACCAACCATTTTTCTTTTCCTAGTTTTACCGTTATCAAAAAAAAATTTATAATAACTGAATTTTTTTCTCAAAGGTTCACATGTGGCACTGAAATGTGAAACATATGTCAAAAATTTAATTTATATGTGGTGTGCATTTACAAATTTCAAGGCGTATATAAATGTTTATGTATATTTTTATTTTTTTTAAAGGCAAGCCCCTCAAAGTGTGGGTAGTGAGGATTGAACCATGGTCTCTTTTGGAGGTTTTCAAGCAACTAACCACTAGACCACCCCTTGAGGTTCAAATGTTTATGTATATGCATTATGGGTAAGTGTATAACTAGTCCCCAACCAAATGTATATCAACTACGGAGTAGTATTTAGCTGGCCTCGCGTTGCTGTGGCGAAGGTTGTGACAAACGTGGAATAATTATATACACATGGCTATTGTATTGGCATAGTTGGTTAGATACATATTTATTGGTCTGTGTTAAGGAGATATACATACATAGAACTACATACATATACATAATACATAACTACATCAAAAGAATCCTGAAGAACGGTGGATATGACGAGATCGTTTTCCTTATCATGTCCAGATAACAAATAAAGTGAAGATCTAGAGCAATCTTGTAGATGACAATATTGTTCATTACTATTTTCGCGACACATTCATCCAATCCAAAATATCAAATCCTGCTAGAGGAGGCAACTTTGAGCGAAACACTTTCGAATGGTTAAGTTGCCTAAAATGTAGTTTTATGCAAATAAAAAGGGGAGACAAAGTCGATTCATAAAATAGGACGGTTTTCAAATTACATCCAAAGTCCTGAAATGATTTTTTCGCTACGTTTTGTTTATCTGTTTTTCGATTTATTTAGTTGTGTGAGTGTATGTTTTGTGTATGTGTAATAGTTAAGTATATAAAGCTGGATATATATTATAGCGGCAAAAGTTACCATTCTAGAATATGTACAAAAGGACAGTAGGTACCTATTGTTGGTTGTTACAATAGAGAAGACGGTGAATGTATCTGTTGTTGTCTCGTCTGCAGTAGCTGTGTTTTATATAAATAGATCGAAAAGTAAAGTGGCTAGTGATATTGTATGTAATAGACAATAGTAGCTTTGAGATGCCCTTATTAATGTAAATTTAACAACTATTAATATAATGTTTCATGTGTTGTATGAGAGAGGTTATTTAAACACGGTACCTGATGTAAATGATACCATATATACTAAGTTTTATCCTATAAAACAGTTATAAGATATTCTTTTTAAACATGAATTATGTTGGAGGATGCAGTGGAAGTACTTGTGTGCATCAATTATACTTAAGATCTTACTACACGTATGTTGAAGCTTAAATATAATTGTTATTTAAAAATCGATGTGAACGTTATTGTTATAAGATATAGCTTTGAATGATATAACATCAGGTATTGAGAATTGTCGCAAAGAATAATATCCGCTGCATTGTGTTATATATTTAATTTATTAAATTGTATTGACCAGATAGTTTTGTGGGTTCTGTTGTAGTGGCATGGACAATGGATATCTGTTTTTGGATATCTCTTTGCTGGCGGCTTGATATCTCGTTGTGTCTATGGTTAAGTAAAGATTCTGTGCGAATTGAGCTTTGTATCTTCTTTTTGTGAGTTAGTTAGATATTGTAACTGTATACAGTATAATGTGTAAATATTGATGTTGTAAGTACATATTCAGTAGATAGTAATTGTGTTCTTAGAGTTGCTTACTCGTTTATTAATTTGTTGAATTTTTGAATATCTGGGTTCAGAAGTAATGAGTTGCTGAGGTAGCTGAAAGTTGTAATCTCCCTGTATTTTCGAAGAGAGGAATTAGAGTTCTTGAGTTTTATAATCAGTCATATGTATCAAATTCTGTAGGGATGATCATATAAGGTGAATAACATAAAATAAATAAATGTTATTAAACAGAATATATGACAGCTAATAGAGCAACACATATAGATATTCAATAAACATTGGATATATAACCATAGCATAAACGAAATATTATCAGCTGAAAATTCATAATATTTGAACTTTTAGATATAGATTGTAAATAGATATTCTTAATAGAGGTGTTGTCGTCAAAAAAATGTTAACAGTTAGTTAAGAGTAGTTAAGTTCTGTATATCTAAAGAGAAAAATGATGTGATCGGAACTTTTATTTGTGGCAGTTGTTTTTTACTCCGTAACATATATGTACAGTTAGGTAAATAGTTACTACTATATTATAGTACAGGAAATTAGATTTTTGAAAGCTATATTGGTAGTATATTTTGATTTTAAATATGTGTGTACCTTGGTGTTTGTTTACCCAACATGGGATTTATGCAATCATAACTGGCTTTTTGAGAGTTGTATCCTTTGTAGTCAAAATGTGTGTCTTGCTCGTTCCACAAAGTGATGCGAATTGAATTGTGTTGTCGCTATGTATAAGTAGAAGGTAAAAATCAGTATTTATCAAGTCTGGCGAACTATCAGTTGGTATGATTACTTCAAAATCGGTTGGAACACACGGTCCAGATTCCCAACAGCAGGAACATCAGCCATCCAAGTTGTTCTCTGGTCTTGTGTTGGGTTCCATTCTGTCAAATAATATTATCAAACACACCACAACTTTGAACCATAATTAAACGTCAAACAAATTAAACGTTAAAAAAAGATTATAAAGCTAACACCTACTACAACAGCATTCAACAATGAAAAAGGGAAACCCAAAAAAATGGCGACCCACATAATTCCTATTAAGACCAATAAATCTATAATTTTAATAAATTATTAAGGCTGTCGTTAGCATTTTCCATTAAAAGAATACCTGTATTACAGGAGCTATGCATTGCGTGTTACAGAACAAAAGCAGAAATTATAAGGGAACACCTTTTTAATCGAGCAGCCGATTTCAAAAAACCAAATCAAAGCCCAATACATATACACAAGAAAGCAAAAGGACAAAAGGCACATGTACACACACGCAATCTTTTCAATTTGAAGTTTATTACGAGTATTTGATTTCATATTGCAATTTCTATTATTGCTTTCAAATCAATTGATATTTTGTCAGAATTCAATTCGTGAGGTTTACAAAGTTAGAATTTAGGTTGGATATAATTATTCTTGGGGACGGCACAAAGCGGTGGACAGTAAAAAAAAAAAAAAAAAAAATAAAAAAAAAAAAATAAAACCTAGAGATTTAAATTGTTTATGATTTTTATCTATTCTCCAATTCTTTCTTTGCTTGGAGACTAGCGATTAGTGGAGATATTCATATACTTCATCTATTGAGATTTATATCTCAGATATTGGTAAACCCGACGTGAACGGCCAACAAGGATTTCATCATAACGTCAAGCTAACGTCAAGTTAACGTCAAGCTAACGTCATGCTAACGTCAAGCTAACGTCAAGTTAACGTCATGTTAACGTCATGCTAACGTCATGTTAACGTCATGCTAACGTCATGTTAACGTCAAGCTAACGTCAAGTTAACGTCAAGTTAACGTCAAGTTAACGTCATGTTAACGTCAAGTCAACGTCAAGTTATCGTCATGTTAACGTCAAGTTAACGTTATGTTAACGTCAAGCTAACGTCAAGTTATCGTTATGTTAACGTAAGCTAACGTTATGTTAACGTCAATCTAACGTCAAGCTAACGTTATGTTAACGTCAAGCTAACGTCAAGTTAACGTCATGTTAACGTCAAGCTAACGTCAAGTTAACGTAATGTTAACGTCATGTTAACGTCAAGCTAACGTCAAGCTAACGTCATGTTAACGTCAAGCTAAAGTCAAGCTAACGTCAAGCTAACGTCATGCTAACGTCAAGCTAACGTCAAGCTAACGTCAAGCTAACGTCAAGTTAACGTTATGTTAACGTCAAGCTAACGTCAAGTTAACGTCATGT
This sequence comes from Rutidosis leptorrhynchoides, assembly GCF_046630445.1. NCBI lineage: Eukaryota > Viridiplantae > Streptophyta > Magnoliopsida > Asterales > Asteraceae > Rutidosis > Rutidosis leptorrhynchoides. The sequence goes on along the minus strand of NC_092338.1, from coordinate 77,452,753 downwards.
TAACGTCAAGTTAACGTCAAGCTAACGTCAAACTAACGTCATGTTAACGTCAAGCTAACGTCAAGCTAACGTCAAGCTAACGTCAAGCTAACGTCAAGTTAACGTCAAGCTAACGTCAAGCTAACGTCAAGCTAACGTCATGCTAACGTCATGCTAACGTCATGCTAACGTCATGCTAACGTCAAGCTAACGTCAAGCTACCGTCATGTTAACGTCAAGCTAACGTCAAGCTAACGTCAAGCTAACGTCAAGTTAACGTCATGTTAACGTCGAGTTAACGTCAAGTTAACGTCATGTTAACGTCATGTTAACGTCTAGCTAACGTCAAGCTAACGTCAAGTTAACGTCAAGTTAACGTCATGTTACATAAAGCTAAGGTCAAGTTAACTTCATGTTACGTAAAGCTAACGTCAACTTAACTTCATGTTACGTAAAGCTAACGTCAAGTTAACGTTACGTTAACGTCATGTTAACGTCATGTTACGTAAAGCTAACGTCAAGTTAACGTCAAGTTAACGCCATGTTACGTAGAGCTAACGTCAAGTTAACGTAAAGCTAACGTCATTTTAACGTGAAGCTAACGTGAAGCTAACGTCAAGGTAACGCCAAGCTAACGTCAAGCTAACGTCAAGCTAACGTCAAGCTAACGTCAAGTTAACGTCAAGTTAACGTCAAGTTAACGTTATGTTAACGTCAAGCTAACGTCAAGCTAACGTCAAGCTAACGTCAAGCTAACGTCAAGTTAACGTCATGTTAACGTCAAGCTAACGTCAAGCTAACGTCATGTTAACGTCAAGTTAACGTCATGTTAACGTCATGCTAACGTCAAGTTAACGTCATGCTAACGTCATGTTAACGTCAAGCTAACATCATGTTAACGTCAAGCTAACGTCAAGTTAACTTCAAGCTAACGTCATGTTAACGTCAAGTTATCGTCAAGTTAACGTCAAGTTAACGTCAAGTAATCGTCAAGCTAACGTCAAGTTAACGTTATGTTACGTCAAGCTAACGTCAAGTTAACGTTATGTTAACGTCAAGCTAACGTCAAGCTAACGTCATGTTAACGTCAAGTTAACGTCAAGTTAACGACAAGCTAACGTCAAGCTAACATTAAGCTAACGTCAAGCTAACGTCAAGCTAACGTCAAGTTAACGTCACGTTAACGTCAAGCTAACGTCAAGTTAACGTCATGTTAACATCAAGCTAACGTCAAGCTAACGTCAAGTTAACGTCAAGCTAACGTCAGGCTAACGTCATGCTAGCGTCAAGCTAGTGTCAGGCTAACGTCACGCTAACGTCAAGCTAACGTCAAGTTAACGTCAAGCTAACATTATGTTAACGTCAAGTTAACGTCATGTTAACGTCAAGTTAACGTCATGTTAACGTCAAGTTTACGTCATGTTACGTAAATCTAAACGTCATGTTACGTAAAGTTAACGTAAAGTTAACGTCATGTTACGTAAAGTTAACGTCAAGTTAACGTCATGTTAACGTCAAGCTAACGTCCAGTTAACGTCATGTTAACGTCAAGTTAACGTCATGTTAACGTCAAGCTAACGTGAAGTTAACGTAAACCTAACGTCAAGCTAACGTCAAGTTAACTTCATGTTAACATCAAGCTAACGTCAAGTTAACGTCATGGTAACGTCAAGCTAACGTCAAGTTAACGTCAAGCTAACGTCAAATTAACGTCATGTTAACGTCAAGCTAACGTCAAGCTAACGTCAAGTTAACGTCAAGCTAACGTCGAGCTAACGTCAAGTTAATGTCAAGCTAACGTCATGTTAACGTCAAGCTAACGTCATGTTAACGTCAAGCTAATGTCAAGCTAAAGTCATGCTAACGTCAAGCTAAAGTGAAGCTAACGTCATGTTAACGTCAAGCTAACGTCATGTTAACGTCTAGCTAACGTCAAGTTAACGTCATGTTAACGTCAAGTTAAAGTCATGTTAATGTCAAGCTAACGTCAAGCTAACATCAAGTTAACGTAATGTTAACGTCAAGCTAACGTCATGTTAACGACAAGCTAACGTAAAGGTAACGTCAAGCTAACATCAAGCTAACGTCATGCTAACGTCAAGTTAACGTCATGTTAACGTCAAGCTAACGTCATGTTAACGTCATGTTAACGGCAAGCTAACGTCAAGCTAACGTAATGTTAACGTCAAGCTAACATCATTTAACGTCAAGCTAACGTCATGTTAACGTCAAGCTAACGTCATGTTAACGTCATGTTAACGTCAAGCTAACATCAAGCTAACGTCAAGCTAACTTAATGTTAACGTCATGTTAACATCAAGCTAACGTCAAGCTAACGTCATGTAAACGTCAAGTTAACGTCATGCTAACGTCAAGCTAACGTCATGTTAACGTCAAGCTAACGTCAAGGTAACGTCATGCTAACGTCATGGTAACGTCAAGCTAACGTCAAGCTAACGTAAAGCTAACGTCAAGCTAACGTCAAGTTAACGTCATGTTAACGTCAAGCTAACGTCAAGCTAACGTTATCTTAATGTCAAGCTAACGTCAAGTTAACGTCAAGCTAACATCAAGTTAACGTCAAGCTAACGTCAAGCGAACGTCAAATTAACATCATTTTAACGTCAAGCTAACGTCAATCTAACATCAAGCTAACGTCAAGCTAACGTCAAGCTAACGTCAGGCTAACGTCACGCTAACGTCACGCTAACGTCAAGCTAACGTCAAGCTAACGTCAAGTTAACGTCAAGCTAACGTCAAGATAACGTCAAGCTAATGTCAAACTAACGTCAAGCTGACGTCAAGATAACGTCAAGCTGACGTCAAGTTAACGTCAATCTAGCGTCAAGTTAACGTTATGTTAACGTCAAGCTAACGTCAAGCTAACGTCAAGTTAACGTCAAGCTAACGTCATGCTAACGTCAAGCTAACGTCTTGTTAACGTCATACTAACGTCAAGTTAACGTCATGCTAACGTCATGTTAACGTCAAGCTAACGTCATGTTAACGTCAAGCTAACGTCAAGTTAACGCCAAGCTAATGTCAAGTTAACGTCAAGTTATCGTCATGTTAACGTCAAGTTAACGTCATGTTATCATCAAGCTAACGTGAAGTTATCGTCAAGCTAACATCAAGTTAACGTCAAGTTGACGTCAAGCTAACGTCAAGTTAACGTCAAGCTAACGTCAAGCTAACGTCAAGCTAACGTCAAGTTAACGTCAAGCTAATGTCAAGCTAACGTCAAGCTAACGTTATGTTAACGTCAAGCTAACGTCATGTTAACGTCAAGCTAACATCAAGCTAACGTCAAGCTAAGGTCATGTTAACGTCACGTTAACGTCAAGCTAACGTCAAGCTAACGTCAAGCTAACGTCACGTTAACGTCAAGCTAACGTCAAGTTAATGTCAAGCTAATGTCAAGTTAACGTCAAGCTAACGCCAGGCGAACGTCATGCTAACGTCAAGCTAACGTCAAGTTAACGTCATGCTAACGTCAAGCTAACGTCAAGTTAACGTCAAGCTAACGTCAAGTTAACGTCATGTTAACGTCAAGCTAACCTCAAGTTAACAACAAGTTAACGTCAAGCTAACATTATGTTAACGTCAAGCTAACGTTATGTTAACGTCAAGCTAACGTCAAGTTAACGTCAAGTTAACGTCATGTTAACGTCAAGTTAACGTCATGTTAACGTCAAGTTTACGTCATGTTACGTAAAGCAAAACGTCATGTTACGTAAAGTTAACGTCAAGTTAACGTCATGTTAACGTCAAGCTAACGTCAAGTTAACGTCATGTTAACGTCAAGTTAACGTCATGTTAACCTCAAGCTAACGTCAAGCTAACGTCAAGCTAACGTCAAGTTAACGTCAAGCTAACGTCAAGCTAACGTCAAGTTAACGTCATGTTAACGTCAAGCTAACGTCATGGTAACGTCAAGCTAACGTCAAGCTAACGTCAAGCTAACGTCAAGTTAACGTCATGCTAACGTCAAGCTAATGTCAAGCTAACGTCAAGTTAACGTCAAGCTAACGTCAAGTTAACGTCAAGCTAACGTCAAGCTAACGTCAAGCTAACATCATGTTAACGTCAATCTAACGTCAAGTTAACGTCAAGCTAACGTCATGTTAACGTCAAGCTAACGTCATGTTAACGTCAAGCTAACGTCAAGCTAACCTCAAGCTAACGTCATGTTAACGTCAAGCTAACGTCATGTTAACCTCAAGCTAACCTCAAGTTAACGTCAAGCTAACGTCATGGTAACGTCAAACTAACGTCTAGCTGACGTCAAGCTAACATCAAGCTAACGTGATGTTAACGTCAAGCTAACGTCAAGCTAACGTCAAGCTAACGTCAAGCTAACGTCAAGTTAACGTCATGTTAACGTCAAGCTAACGTCAAGGTAACGTTATCTTAACGTCAAGCTAACGTCTAGTTAACGTCAAGCTAACGTCAAGCTAACGTCAAGCTAACGTCAAGTTAACGTCAAGCTAACGTCAAGCGAACGTCATGTTAACGTCAAGCTAACGTCAAGCTAACGTCAAGCTAACGTCAAGCTAATGTCAGGCTAATGTCAGGCTAACGTCACGCTAACGTCACGCTAACGTCACGCTAACGTCACGCTAAAGTTAAGCTAACGTCAAGCTAACGTCAATTTAACGTCAAGCTAACGTCAAGCTAACGTCAAGATAACGTCAAGATAACGTCAAGATAACGTCAAGATAACGTCAAGCTAGCGTCAAGCTAGCGTCAAGCTAGCGTCAAGCTAGCGTCAAGCTAGCGTCAAGCTAGCGTCAAGCTAGCCTCAAGCTAGCGTCAAGCTAGTGTCAAGCTAGCGTCATGTGAACGTCATGTGAACGTCAAGTTAACGTCAAGCTAAGGTCAAGTTTACGTCATGTTAACGTCAAGCTAACGTCATGTTAACGCCAAGTTAACATCAAGTTAACGTCAAGTTAACGTTATGTTAACGTCAAGCTAACGTTATGTTAACGTCAAGCTAACGTCAAGCTAACATCAAGTTAACGTAATGTTAACGTCAAGCTAACGTCAAGTTAACGTCAAGCTAACGTCAAGCTAACGTCATGTTAACGTCATGTTAACGTCATGTTAACGTCAAGCTAACGTCAAGCTAACGTCATGTTAACGTCAAGCTAACGTCATCTTAACGTCATGTTAACGTCAAGCTAACGTCAAGCTAACGTCAGGCTAACGTCATATTAATGTCATGTTAACGTCAAGCTAATGTCAAGTTAACGTCAAGCTAAGGTCAAGTTAACGTCATGTTAACGTCATGTTAACGTCAAGCTAACGTCATGTTAATGCCAAGTTAACATCAAGTTAACGTCATGTTAACGTCAAGTTAACGTTATGTTAACGTCAAGCTAACGTCAAGCTAACATCAAGTTAACGTAATGTTAACGTCAAGCTATCGTCAAGTTAACATCAAGCTAACGTCAAGCTAACGTCAAGTTAACGTCATGTTAATGTCAAGCTAACGTCAAGTTAACGTCAAGCTAACGTCAAGCTAAAGTCAATCTAACGTCATGTTAACGTCATGTTAACGTCAAGCTAACGTCATATTAACAGCATGTTAACGTCAAGCTAACGTCATATTAACGTCATGTTAACGTCAAGCTAATGTCAAGCTAACGTCAAGCTAACGTCATGTTAACGTCAAGCTAACGTCATGTTAACGTCAAGCTAACGTCAAGTTAACGTCAAGTGATATCGGCTAAAAAGTTACGTTTTCACCCCGGTATTAAGGCCCAAAAACAAGAAAGATTCGAACTTTGTCGGCAAAATACCCACTTCATCGGTTAGAATTGAAGAACAAGTAATTACGAAGGTGGTGCAAAAAGAATCAAGAGAATCGGAGCTAAAACGAAGATTCTAGAGCAAAAACGGTGAAAGACAAGAAATCAAGTTACGATCCAGGGAATCAAGGCTGACCAGCATCAAATCCGGCCTGCCATGCGGGCTGCCATACGGCCTTCCTGTATGGATACGGCCTGCCAAATACGCCCCAACACACGGCCCTTCATGCGGTCTGCCAGCAATACGGCCTGCCAAATACGCCCCACCATACGGCCTGCCATGCGGCCTGCCAGGCGTATTCTGGCAAATTCCAAGTCTATTTAAAGGGTCTTTGTTATTCATTCCAACACACACTTCAATTCACTTCTTTCTCTCTCTTGTACAATATTAGTCATACTCTCAAGGCCTTCGACTCCGTACGGGAAACCTAGTACCCGGAGAAGAACGCTGAAGATTGTATTAGGAGCGGTCTGGAGTCTTGAAGTTGTCACTTTTGTATTCGAAACTCGTTTAATCTACTGGTACTTCTATCCTTTATCTTATATAATGTTTTATGATATTGTTGCCATGATTAGCGAGTAGTTATCTTTAGTGTATGCTATGATGTAAGCAGTTATAATGCCGAAATAATATTATGGTTTGTGTATGCTGTCGAAATGCTTTCTGATTATGCTTTAAACTCAATCGCTTTTCCAACTAATAGAACGTAGTTATAGGCTCTGTTATTGGGAAGTCGTGAACCCCAATTCAGAGTACATTATCTGTGTCACCCCTTGGTAAGAGAAGTCTATCGGATACAACGTAAGATCGAACGAGGCACACCGGTTGTAGTAAGTCTATCGAGCTTTAGATTCCGACTGAGGACTCTTTCGTAGTGAAACATCTGACTAGACCCTTAGTACATTGTCGGTCCTAGATCATGCTAGTGTAGTCACCAAACATATAAACTTCGTACGTGCACGCTGATGCACAGCGGTTGTTGTAAGCTGTACCTCTGCTAAGTAAGGCCATGGAACACGGTTAGTGTTGACCAGTACACTGCACCATAACGCGGTCTCAAGCATTGCACCCCGCTTGAGGAATTCTTAGTTAATTAAGGAAATGTTTGTTTAGACACATAAAGGATTGGACTATTAGAATAACCGAACATGTTCATGCAAGTCAACTTGACTTGGCCATGGTGTTCTTTATAGTTGAACTCTTTTTAAGGGCCTAACTATCTTTTACCAATCATTAACGAAAGCATTGAAACCCATCACGTCTCTCGGATATGGTAAACCTTGTATTCTATTATGCTTAAGAAAGTTTAGACCATTTTGGAATGTTAATACGTCACCCAACCGAGTCGCTCAATTGGATGAGCCGTCTGAACGTGTATGCCTGTAGTCAGACTGCACGGGCGTCGGGGGTAAGGGACGTTGCTGTCTATTCAGAATCTTCAAGCCTAACGCAGTACCCAATGACATATCTTATGACATGGGCGTTTAGGACTAGTGTAATGAATACAAGGCCTCTGCCTATTCATGAGCCAGCATTCCATAATCTCGGCAACATAACTGATGAAATCATAGTATGCACTTACTTTAACCTTATCTGAATTACAAATTTTATCGCATTTACTTTACCTGTCTTATAAACTAGAAAATCCCAAAATAAACATTCACTACTCCCTAACTATCTTAGGCTAAAATATAGGTTCGATGTTACTGATATCTCAAAAATACGACTCTAGGTCATACTTCCCTTACTTATAAGGAGTAGTAAGATTTAGGCCCCGCTAAATATAAATTTAAAACAGTACACTCTCCCACGAGTGGCTGATCCTGGCGAGCCGCGGCCTGACGACACCGCGCAATTAAAAACCGTCCGTTTCGGCCATATCAGGAGAGTTTCTAGTTTTTAGCGCCGCTGCTGGGGAACTGGTATCAGGCAATACTGCTCTCTATCAAACGTATTCACAAGCATTTAGTGGTATCTAAGAAAGACAATTATACACGGACTTGGTTATTGGATTTTCCGAACAGTCGCCAATTATATTGGGACCAAAAGGATCCTGCCTCTCCGTAGTCGGCCTGGCCACTTGGTTTGTTAAATAGTTCGTGCGGAGCTCTGTCACCGAAATACCAGGGAATCAGTAGCCAGAACCAAAAACATATTCCACCGTAGGATAGTTAGTTAATTAGTTAAAGAACTTTATATTACTCTAGATTACCTTAGATTAGATTACCTTAGATTACCTTAGACTACCTTAGATTAGATTACCTTAGATTAACTTAGGTTACAATTAGATCAAATTAGATTACCGTAGAATTAAATTAGTTTAGCTTATTATAATTTTGCTTATCTGCGAAAAATTAAAAACAAAAAGGCATACCCAGTGTATGACCCAAACCCGATCTAGACCAGGGCCGTTGTTATTCGTACCTGATCCAGACGCAATAATCTCTAAAGCACGCAAGGAAGCACGAATCAGAAATCAAATGGCGTTACGCGTTACTTTAGCAGAAAATACCATACCCTCAATTGAAGGTCGAGGAGGACCAATCAGATTTCCAGAGATTCAAGGACACTCGTTCGAGTTAAAACATCACATCATCCAGCTCATTCAGAATAGCTGTCAGTTTCATGGATTACCGAATGACGATCCTAATTCTCACCTTGATAAATTCATATCTCTTTCGAACTCCTACAAACAGTCAGGGATAGGACAAGATATAGTCCGGCTATACCTGTTCCCCTATTCTCTCACTCATCATGCTCAAACTTGGTTCGAAGGATTGGAAAAAGATTCCATCACGTCATGGATGGAGATGGCTACTAAATTCCTAACCAAATATTTCTCCCCTTCTAAACAAACCAAGCTGAAGAATGACATCATTAACTTCAAACAAAGTTATGATGAATCTCTTTACACTGCATGGGAGCGTTTCAAAACCCTGCTGAAGAAATACCCTAATCACCAGCTAGAACGGTCAGCCCAAATCTGCACCTTCTACAATAGTCTTACGGTAAATCATAGGACGACGATCGATGCAGCAGCTCAAGGGAATCTAATGAACCAAACCGCAGACGAAGCATGAGAATTGCTCGAAAACATGACGATGCATCATCATGACTGGAATAGTGGTGAAACAACTTCATCATCTGCCCCACTCTCTTCACTTAACAATCAAACGGAGGCCATCAAATCCCTCACGGACAAGATGGAATCTCTTGCTAAACAACTCGGAGAATTGAAGACGCAGCCGCAGCAGGTTAACCAAGCTCAGGCTTGTGTTAATTGTACCAACCCGCAACCTACTGAAGATTATCAAGTTGAGTACGAAAACCCGACGGTTCAGTCTGTTACGTCCAATACCCAGCTCGTCCACCAAATCCCGGATTCAATCAACCACCTAGGGTTAATCAATTTCAGCGAAGCAATCAACCTTTTCGCTATCGCTATCCACCTTACCCAGCCCAACAATCTCAATTGACCTACAATCAACCACTTCCACTCACTGGTCCCCCAGCTGAGGAAAATTCCCCTACCACCCAGATTACAAAAGCAGCTAACCCCACTCTCGGAGCTGATGATCAGTTAACTCAGTTCATCCAAGGACAACAACAGCTAAATTAGAGAACTGCAGCCAGACAAGATCAGATGGAGATACTAATGAGAAATCAATTGGCTCTGCTCAAAAGTTTGGAAACGCAGCTCGAACGGTTATCACAACGCCTTGAAACCCGACCGCAGGGAAGATTGCCAGGTAATACTATCCAAAATCCCCACATAGAAGAGGCAAAGCAAATGGATTCCGTAATCCCAGAGGAAGAACCACGGAGAAGGTCAACTAGGCTCAAGAACAAATCGACATATACTCAGAAGCTGACCCCTGAAACTCCAGTTCGCGTATCTTATCCTGGAGGGCTACAAGGAGAACCATCCAAGCTTGATTCCTTCAAACTGGATGGCAGATTCCTGGACACCATGTCCAAAGTTCCCAACCAGAAGAGATACATCCGAAGGCTTCTTTCTACAAAGGAGAGGATACCAGACTCTAACAAAATTTCACTGAGTGAAGAATGCTCTGCATTACTCAGAAACTCTCTACCACCTAAGCTAGGAGATACGGGCCGATTCGTTTTCCCGTGTTCAATCTACCAATCTGGAACCATTCATGCGCTAGCAGATTTAGGAGCAAATATCAACCTAATCCCCTACTCTCTCTACAAGAGATTAGAGTTAGGAGACTTGTCACCAACCAAAATGACAATCCAACTTTCCGATCATACAATTCGGTATCCTAAGGGCATAGTTGAGAACGTCTTGGTGAAAGTCGACAAATTCTTGTACCCTACGAATTTCGTAGTAATGGATATCAAGGAAGACCTACACACCCCAGTAGTGTTAGGAAGGCCTTTTATGAATACGGCTAGGACTGTCATTGATGTGTACAATCAAACCTTGATCTTACGATCACATGGGGAGAGCGTTACCTTCAAAATTGACCGACCAACCGATCTTTCTGGACAGGCAGAGATGTTTGCTATTTTCACCAGACGGATCACTTCCGGTGATGAGTCTTTACCACCAGCCGACAATGTCGAGATGGGTGTCGAATCACAGTCTGTAAATGACCCAGAAAAGGAAGAAGAGGATCCCAGCGAAGAAATAGAGGAAGAGGAGGAATCTGAGGAGGAAGAGGAAATGGAAGACGTAAAAGAAACTGCGACAATACCCGTTCCAAGCACTAAGCGTCATGAAGAAATAATGAGGCTTGAGACGGAAGATCACAGTTTAATCATTCGATTCAAGAAGAAGACCGACAAGGCTGAGGTTAAGGATATAGAAATTGATCCTGTAAGTATCAAAGTGGAGAATCAGAATACTGAAGAAACCCATTCATCAGACGCATCCTCAGAGGAACCAGATACCGATGATGACGAGGAAGAGCAACATGAAGACATTCTGAATAACTCACACTCTCCAACCGAACCAGATCAAGGGGAGCCGGACTCTTCTTCAGATCGAATTCCGGTTATATCCACACATGCAGACATGATCACCTTCATTAATGATACCGATGAATTTGAAGGCATTCTCGAAGCCATCCAAAAGTCAATCATTGATTTTTCGCTACGCTTAACAGAACGAATTATGGCTATCAGAGAAGAACACCACCTCTATCTCCGAAGAGAAGACAATGATGTTGAAATCCTAGAAGAACGCATTCAAGACTTTATCAATTCTCTTCACGATCATATATATCACGAAAAAAGGCAACGAGAGCATAATTCAGTGGTTCGCACTCTTCTCGAAACAAGATTATGTCGAGATCAGAATATCATTTACTCTAGGGTTTATAACGCCTTAGCCGGATCTGCACTTCCGTTCTCACGAAACCAACGAGCACTACTGACTCTCATCCGGAAGCATATGGATCTTTCCACCGGACGCCCGACTTATCACTCTGATTTGCAAATGGTCGAGGATATTCACAGTCTTTTCGCTCTTCTGGATAGAGATAATTTTGAAAGCACACCAGACAGACTAGTGATTTAGGTAACAATTGATCACCACGCTGATCTGATTATCAAAGAGTTACAAGACGCTGTTATGGAGGAAGCAAGGCAAAACAATCCGTTCTCTCATCATGAACCAGATCGAGTCAACATTGCCACCTATGTTGCGAAGCAGCTATCACGTATCTTCCACGAGTCCACAGATCCTAGTTTCACATTTAAAGCTGGATGTCGGGAGATATACTCAAAGACGGTGAAATTAATACTCGGATCAGGATTGCTGTTCACTTCT